>NC_133974.1:5222095-5492593 GCF_047716275.1 Strix uralensis | reverse complement strand
TGTCCCAAGAAGTTGACACTATCATCCCATATTTTTGTAAGCAGGTAATGTTTGTGTACAAACTACACAGAACATGTGTATAATCAGAACAAAAAAGACTTCTCCAACTCATTTGATTGGAAAGATCAAACATTTACAAATATCTCACCCTGTTTTGAACTGCAAATCCTGGGGAATGGCTGAACTTTACAGAAGACCATGAATCAGTATGCGAATAAGTCTGTTATTCTCAACTTTCCTCTGGGATTGTGCCATTGCATGTCTAAATGAAAGATCATTTCTTTTGAGAAAAGTGTCAAGCTGCACTGCAATTTTCTGACATAAAAAAAAAATCCAGGGAAAATCTAAAATAGGAATAAATCCTATTGGGCTTGTGTTTCCTTTTGTCTCAAGTACATACTGCATCTGAGAGATGGAGAATGGAGACATTCAGACAAAGTCTAAATGTTAGATAAATGGAGATCCATTATGAAAAGAGTCCAGGCATGGAGTCTATCAGTCTCAGAAAGGCTGAGAGATCTGTCAAAGGTACAGGTACATATCTGAACCATGGTATGTTGGTGTGACATTATAAATGTTGTTGAAAGAATTCAAGGAGGAACCCCTTTTATTTCTCTCTTTATCTCCTACTGAGGAGCTAAAAAGTTTCCTCATTCTGTGCCCCTAACACAGAACTAATAAGCATGTCCAGCAGTTGACAATTATCACTAAAGCACATCTGCTTCTAGAAACTAACAACTTTCATAGGTGCATTTCCTCTTCATTATGGTGGAAGGAAAACAAAAACCTTTCAAAAGCCTGGCTCCAGACCCAATCCACAAGTATTTGGGTTCATGTGAGCAGAAGGTTCACTGGTAAGGTGTCTAGGTTATAAACCAGTTGGGACAGGTTTCTGGAGATATTCAGAAGTTTCTTACTAAGATGGATATTTCAGCCTCCACTAAAATTTCAGTGTATGATCACTTATTCTTTGCTAGGATTTGTGCTATTTTAACAAGCATGTTCAAATCCTACTATAGAGAGGAGACGTGACAAAACTCCCCTGGGGTTACACTGGGTCTAGTCACTGTGGCTCAAAATCATAAATATTTGGGCACCTGGGAGAAGTTTGCACTTACTTTTAAGCCATATGAGAGATCCAAGGTATTGTGCAGCCATAGATACAGATACTGTGCCTATCTGCATGATATGTGTTGAGAAACAAATTCCCACAGGTCGTTCTATTAAGTAGCACATGCTGACAGACTGATTCATGTTTTAAATCCCATCTTTTGCTTCTCCACCATGGTACCTTTATACATATATCAAATATTTGCTCTATGGTGCCACAGCCTTTCTCCTTGAGGCTGTTTCATGCTGAACACAGATGGATGGTCATTTCTTAGGTAGCCATTGTCCATTTTCAGAGGATTCCTCCATAAACTGGGCCAAATGATAGCCTGCTGCAGAGGTGTGAGAGACTGAAATGTCCTATGACTGCCTCAAAGCTTGCTTGTGTCTGTGCAAACCTCCAAGAGAAGCTGCTGCGGCCTGTGAATTGGTCTGGGGGATGTCGCCTGGAGAAGCGGGAGTGTATTGAAGGATGCACCCCCCCACTTCTTTGCGGTTGTATTGTCCGGACTCTTTAGAGAAGCCTCAAAGGGGCAGAGGTGTGCTGAGTTGCCCCATCCTGTAGCCGTTTGTGGCTCTATTGTGTACCCAGACCCCATGCCTGCATGGCTAATGAACTAAGAGGCAAACGTTCCTGCCCTGAAGCCAGATGCAACAAAACCTGTTGGACCAGAGAAAAAAAACCTAAAGGGGAGCAGATATGTTAATCAGCGGATACGATGAACTTAAAAAGGCAGCAGAAAATTTTCTCATGGTGCATCTACCATTGAAGCTGGATCCGTGTGCACCCACCACCCAAGAACTGAAGACTGAGGACCAACGGGACGCCGCTGGATCCATGGTGGTGACTATTCTTGCAGCCCTATCCCGCATCTTTGCTTTATTTCTGCCTTTTCCTTCCATTCTGTCCTATCGCTACCCCCCTTCACTTCTTTAGTAATAAAAAACCTGTTTTGGGTATACGGCATTTGAGCTCGTTTGTGTCTTAATCTCGCTCTTGGGATCATATCGAAACCTCCCCCGACATTGGATCGGGACAAGAGGATAATTAGAGGAGGAAAGTCAGGGGTAAGACTGCAGCACCTTAGAGATTGTGAGCAGTGCAACAGCCTTTGGGGCCATATCTTACACCAAACCTGTTAGTTAAAAAAGGCTGCAGGGGAAGAGGACAGCAGGTTTTTGAGTCACTTGGGAGGTAACCTATGGTGAATCTCCAGAGGATGGCAGACAGACCATGCAACTCCTTTGGAAAACAAAACAAAACAAAACAAAACAAAACAAAACAAAACAAAGCAAAACAAAACAATGCTGCCTTATTCTACATTATGGGAGAGGCTAATACTGTTTGTTATTGCCTTTCTTTGGAAACCAAGGCTTATGTATGTTTTGTTAATTGCATTGAGAGCACTTGGGAAATACCAGAACTATCCCAGTCCTTTTGGAGAGGTAAACAGCAGAAGTGACCTCCAAGGACCTAGTTTTCACCTACTCTTTGTCAGTAATTAGCTATAAATAAAATTGGAGTAAGTATTCTTTAGGCAGAATGGGGCATTTTTAATCATTGTCTTTTTTTCATGTGGCTGACTGATTATTTCATTTTTTTAGTCTTATATGAGAACAAGTAACCATTGAACTCGGGGTTTTTATAGTTTATATGTTTAAAATGTGTGGAAGACATCAGAATGTTGTGACAGGGTCATCTTAGACTTCTGTGTTAAATCAGAAGAGATCTATAAAAATGCTAAAAGTAATGGGTAGGTTTTGAAAAGCTCGAGAGGGTCTTAGTTTGCTCACTTTCATAGTGAATTGGAAATCTAATTGATATTTGTGCCTTAAAACCCTCCCTAATTATAACAAAAAAGATGATTACTGAAAATAAGATTGAGGGTTGGTGTACACCTGTATTACTTTTTCATCTGCTAGATCGCTCTTATGAGTGTGATGTGACATAAGTATTGTCTTTTGTCAAAAATACTATTTCTGTGTTCTTAATGGAAAATCTATGCTTAAATCCTGAAGAAAAGGTTTGATTTTAAGCATAAACACAGAGTCATGCTTGGACTAAGGCTGTTGCAATTAAGCAGACTGTATTTCTCCCTCTTTTGGGGCCTCTGGATGTTAGTATAAGCATTCAAGTGATTTGTAGGAGGAAAAAAGCAATGAATGAAGACATGATTTCTAGATTCTGTTCCTGGCCTATCCAGATGACACAGACAAAATTATTTCTTGAAATTAAATGATCTATAAAATTAAGGGAATGCTAGTGATCTCCTTGTTAAACACTTTGAAATCTCTTGAGGATCATCAGTAAACAAGAATATCATTACATTGTAAGGCAATGTACTGAACTAACACATTCAAGTACGAAAGCAGAGGCTCACTCTGGAAACTCTAAGTGCTCTTTAACTATTGGGAATAATAATTGCTATAACAAATAACTCCCCACTGTGTTCCCATTATCCACTCCTTTCATCAATGTTTGAGTTTTGTAAGGTGGGGATTGCAAGTCATTTTATCTCCTGAAGGGAGAGATCAGAAAGGTTTTAAGTTGTTGGAGGTGTCATTGAGGCTGGAGCAAAATAAGGGCTGAGGTTACAAAAATCTACAGATGCAGTCAAGTTTCAGATTGCAGAGGTATTTTACTCTTCTTTCAGAAAAGCAGCTGGATACTCTATATTACACAAGCTCATGTACAAAGAGAAAGGTATGGAAATTAACTTTCTCTCTGGCTATGATAAACTACCAGGGGAAATTCACAGCAAATCTGTCTACTATAGTTAGTCCTGCGACAGAGCTATTACAGAAAAATAAATAGTGGCATTGGTCAAAAGAATGTCAAGATACTTTCAAGTTGGCTAAACAGACACTTACATCCTCCAGGGTTTTAGTGCACTTTGTCCCATCCCTGCCAATCTGTTAAACTACTGATGCTTCTCTGTATGAGGTCAGGAGTGGTGATTTCTCACATAAAGCCAAATAGCCCAGAAAAGCCTGTAGCATTTGCATCAAAAATGCTTCCTAAAAAGGAAAAGGACTATGCACAGATAAGGTGAAAGGAGGCAGTGAGGAGGAACTCACAGAGACTGCATGCAGAGGCATTGAACTTTGCAGACTTTCCACTGTAGTAAAAGCTCAGCAAAAAACATGGCCCACTTGACAGAAGTGTTTTTGAGGCTCGATAAGTGGATACTAGCAACATTGACTTTAATTGTCAGCATTTCAAACTGCTTTTTTTGGGACAAAAATCATAAAATTAATTTAAACAGGAAGTACTGGAGAATCATTGTGTGTTATGGTCTAAAATGTCCTGGTATAAAACCTCACTATCATCCCCAGATTTTATATATACCTGAATTTGCCACACTGAACCATCAACAGTGGATTCAGCCATCCAGAATTAAAAGCACAGATCCTTAGAACTTGTGATAAATTAAGTCCCATAGCCAGCAGCCCAGGATCCAGTGAAAAGCAGTAAAGACTGAGCACAAAAGCTATGTCTGTACTAACAAACTGAAGTTTGACCATCCACCCTGTTGCACTGCCAGATGCTTGCCAGCACAGCTCTTATCCAGGAGACCTACCATACCCTGAAACTATTCCCAGGCCCCGTGTAAGACTTGGGATATGTCAAAGTGCATTCCCCAAAAAGTAGCTCAGACATAGATGTCAGCACTGAAATAACAGAGAAGTATTTTTGAGAGTAAGAGGGTTTGATAGTATGACATTAGCCAGAACATGCAAGTTGGCTTATTGGAAAGAATAATTCCTGGCATTTTTTTGTTTACTAACAGAGACGTGTCCCAGTAGCAAAGTTTTCTCCGGCTTGCTGTTGAGGTCCTGTCCAAGGCAAAGCTGACCGAGAAGCATGTCATGAAGAACAGATTCAGGAAGCCTATGATGCTGTTGTGTTTAGGTTTTGGGAAGCTCTCAGACATGAAAAAATAAGAAAAGGTTGACCTAAGTAATCAATATTACTATTGGAAGAAATTACATGATTGATGAGTGGGAAAAAAATAATTAGAATTCTTTGCTGAGAATGATATTCAGACCTTAGATTTTGTACAACGTGTAGCTTACTTTGGCTGTACGTGTGATAACCCTGTAAAGAATATCTCTATGAATAATATGTTAAACTGGTGCATGCAGTAATGGGAAATGAGATTTTTTTGTTCCAGAAAATCATTCTGTAACACAAAGAGCTATGTTGTTTGATACAGAACTCCTTGGGAATGAAGGCTAATTTAATGAAGGTAATGTAGATGATGTAGATGTAGATGATGTAGATCTACATGTAGATGTAGAATGATGTAGAATATTTTCAAATCAAGTCACAAAACTGTTCAGGAAAAAATACACTTTCTTTCAATTCCCTCCTTAAATTCTATAGTTTGATAGTGAGACTCAAGCAAAGGAAAGAACTGACCCTCAGTTGCCTGACAGCCTGGTGAATATGGTATCTTCTGAAATACTGGTTAAAAGTCTCTGTGTCAAAACTTAGCAGCCTGCTATAAAATAGAAAGTATATCTCTGTCCATGTAATTAGAGAGAAAATTAAAAATTCTTTAAATCTGATTTTTTTGGGGGGGAGAAGGGAATAATTTAAATACGTATTTGCTGTCAAACAACTTCCAGAAACAGGAAATTATAATTTTTTAAGTCATTTCTTAGGATACCTATCAATACAGCAATATATTCCCTCTACAGGCAACACCTTTTCAGCCCATCATCTATAAGATTTTGCATCCTTACAGCAAACACAGACTCCTTTCATCTTAAGATGATCACCTTGAGATACCAGGTCAAACCAGAAGCCACACATTCTCACACAGAATGTAATCCAAAACATACTAAAATTTAAGAGGAATATTTTCTAAGAAGTTCCTTGGGTTTTAGATCATGGCCTACAAATGGTCTATCAGTGGCCTACAAATCCCAAGTCAAACTCTCTTCCTTTTAGGCTAGAATTGCAAGACCATGAGATCATAGGATAATCCAGCTTGGAAGGGACAGCAGGAGGTCTCTAGTACAACCAGTTGCTCAAAACAGAGGATCTCCTGGGGATCAGACCAGGTTACTGTGTGCAGCTGTGTTTTGAAAAAGCTCCAAGGATGGAGACTGCACAGCCTCTCAAGACGAGTTGCTCCAATACCTGACTGTCATGGGGGAATTGTCTTTCATTATTCTGGTTGGAATGTCTCTTGTTTCAGGTTACAGCCATTGTCTCTCATCCTCTCAGCATGCACCCATGTGAAAAGCCTGGCTAAATCTTCTTGATAACCTTCTTGTAGGTACTAGAGGTTGATCTTGGGTCTCCCAAACAACCACTTCTCTGGGTTGAAGAATCCCACCACTTCCCTGCACTAGGAAAGTAATCCGGCTCCTGAGTACCTTGGTGACCCTCCACTGAATTTATCAGTCTTTTATGTAGTACGGGCCTGAAACTGGATGCAATAGTCTAGATGTAAGCTGAGTGCTGAGTAAAGAGGGATAATCCCTTCCCTCAGTCTGCTGGCTCTGCTCCTGTTCATACAGCCCAGGATGTTGCTGGCTCTTGTTGCTGCCAGAGCTGACTGATGACTGGTGACAAGGACAATGGCCACAGAGCTGCTACCTAAGCAGTCCGTTTCCAGCCTATATCACTGCAAATGATCCTTCCTTCCTATGTGCAGGGCATTTATACTTGTTGAATTTCATCAGGTGCCAGTCAGCCCATTCCTTCACCCTATCTGAAGCCCTTTGGTGGTAACACAGCTTTGGACTGTATCAACTGGTGCCATCAGTTTGGTGTCATCTGACAACTTGCTGAGAGTGCAGTCCGTCTCCTCCTTCAGGTCATCAATAAAGAAATTAAACAGGACACGTCCCAAGAGAGACCCTCAGTTACCCAGTTGTCACTGGTCTCCAGATTGAGTATGACCCATTAACCACTACTCTCTGAGTCCAACTATTCCCGCAATTTTCTTCCCATTCAGTTGTCCATATCTAACTCCTCTTTCATCTCAGTCTTTGCAGAGCAGGAAGTCAGTCTCCTTTTGGGGAATTTGACAACGCTCAATTAAAAAGAAAATCTTGATCCCTACTTAGACCTCTGGGTCTTATTACAATACAGCTAACAATAGTAATAAATGCCAGAAGTGACAATCTTAACTATCCAAAGGATTTTTTGTCATATTGATGGTCTGTATTGAGACAAAACATTTAGAGTAAGAAACATACCTGGGGCACTTACAGACAATGATTTCTAAAGTCCTCAATACAGTACAAACATCACTATCTAGGCTGTAAGTAGAGTATTTGACTCCAGATAATATAAATTTGGTGGTAAGAAACGGTTCTGGCTGCCCAGGTTTGATGATAGACAGTTCAGCACATTGCTTAAATAGCTAGGAGCAATGCCAATTAAAGTGAAATTTTCCTGCTCTAACACTGTCTTACAAGCCTTGTAAACAGACTGGCAAATCAAGAAACAGACTTCACTGAAATATTACTGTGTGCAGGTTTCAGAGGAACTTTGGAGGAAATTCTTTAAACCTTCATTAAAAAATACACCTAGTATCACAAAACATGAAAAATATTTTTTAGGCAGCTGGTTATAAAAGGAGGGCAGCCAGGGGAAGTCTTATATGTTCATATTAAAGTCCAGAGCAGAAGGTTCAGGTTGCTGGTTCCATTACAGAAATATCCCCGGCTCTATCAAAAAAATCTGTTTCTAAAGGGAGATCTTTATTCGCTGTGTTGAGATGGAAACATGAATTTGATATCTATGAAAGGCCAACAGGGTTAGCAAGAAAACAGAGAGAGAAAAAGGACAGAAGTAACCTTTACAAAGCACTTCTCCATCTGATACTGTTGAGTACACTTGGCTGAATAATCCTCCTCAGATATTATTCATCTATGTGAATGCTGGCATTTTTCTCCCCCATTTCTGCTAAATAATGACTTGTAAATAATTCTGATTTGCAGGTAGTCTGCCAGTAATATTGCAAATGTTGGCCATCAACATTTAATTGTTTGCAAATTGATTTTTTTCTTTTTTTTTTTTTTTTCCCTGCCAGATGTAACTATAAAAGAAATTCAAAGGGATGGAGCAAAAATGTTATTCAAGTATTTTCTTGGAAACATTATGAGGAGGCTGTAGCTTATGCAATGGGAGTAAGTGGTTTGAGGCTTAAGAAGCACATTAAATGGCTAACGGCAGCAGAAGTGAAAGCTCTGGACATTACGTACACAGACTCTGATGTCTCCCAGGAAGGCTGGGATCATTAGTCCTGGTTCACTGACTTAGAGTTGGAGGTTCCTGATGAAAAGGACATAACACCAGGCTCAAGCTGAGACTAATGGGAAACAATACGCATCTGCAGACTCTGATGTTACTAATCCAGCTCCTGCTGAGGATGAACAATTGGAGCAAGGGAATATTCCTGAAGCACTGACAAACTGCAACTGAGGATTAGAAAAGCTCCCTGAATGTCTGGATGTGTAATATGTCTCCAAGTTGGCATTATAAACAGTTGTCCAATAAAGCAAAGAACCTTTTTCCACTCAGGAGTATTTTCAAAAAATCATAGCAGTGTTAAGGCTTTTGGTGGTGGTGGTTTCTTTCTTCCTTTATTTTTTTCCTGCTGTTTGGTAGGTAATTTAATATGATTATTTCTATCAGCTGCATATACAACATGCAGGAAGAGCCCTGACACCTCAATACAGTAAATTTCAGTCCAATACATATAATTTGGCAATATTTTATGGCCCCACTCCCATGTGCAGTGTCCTCTTGAAGGCTCAATGTAATCATGCTGAAAGCATACAAATGAAAGCATTAAAATCTGATCATTGAACAACTTCAGCATACAAACATCCCTCCTATTGCGTAAATTAAGTTGTGTCAGATAGCATCAGCACTGAAATTTGATTGTCTGCACCCTTACATTACCACAAAATCTCTGGTGAATTTTTGGCTCAATCTAACTACTTCTCTCCCGACCACTTTGTAGGCACTGTTCAGGAATTAGCTTGGGCAGCGATAATTTCCAACAAGCATTTAGGATGTGCCCACTGGTTTTGGAGAGTAAGAGAGTTCAATAGTGTGGGTGTAGCCAGAATATTGCAATTGGCCTCAGGGAAGAAGCCACAAGACCACTCAGCATGCCAGTATAAACATGGCCTGATTTTCATAAGTAACATCTAGTACAGTCCCAAACCCTTTGTAGTCTTTATTACAGTAGTGGAACCATCTGGAATCAAATTAATCTGTGTTTACCAACTCTTTGGTTCAACTCAAATAGAAGGTACAATCAAGGCATGTCACCAAGTATGACATCTGACTTCCTCCAAAATGTAGCAGAGGATTTAGCAAAAACTCACAGGCAGGACCTAATACTGTAATGATGTTGTAGGTGTGATGATCTATCTTGGTATTTGTAGACACCCACATTTTTTACACTGGAGTATGAGCTTTTGAACAGTGAGGTTCTGCCTGTTGACAAAAGGCCCATTTCTTTTAGTTGCTTTTCACAACTGATATGAGGATTCTTGGAAGTCTAGGAGTAAATAAGAGCACAGGTTGAATTGTTACCACGCAAGGATATAAGACAGATGAATTTTTTAGGATAGGCTATATTTTTAAGATAAATTTTGGGGGAAAAAAAAAAAGTCTGTTTTCTTCCTATTAGTCTCAAGTTGTGACAGCTTTCAGTGAAAAAGTACCTTCCACGCGGCTCTGGTGAAAACACATCATAAAAAGCTCCTTTGCAGCTCCAGTTTACTGCAAGAGGCAATAAACAGATTTGATGTGTTGACTCAGCTCGGCTGAATTACAAGCCTGTAACAAAATTAACAGTCCCGTTTGCTTTTTCCTTCATTCTCAGTCGCAAAACTGAAATTCTAAGTTGTTCTGTAGAACACTTATTTTCCACTGTTTTTTTGATATAGGTTGGGGGATTTTTTTTTGAATGATGAATGCTCTAGAACTGTGGTAACAAATTATCTCTACTCATTCTGATAGACAAAGGATGTTCTTTGCAATCTTTATTAAAGAAGAATGAACACTTAAGAGAAACTGGAAACAGACTAAACAGCTATTAGGTACATATCTGATAAAAGTTCAAGGTTACAAACCCTACTTTGTGTCTTCTTAAAGAGAATTAATTCTGCCAAATATATGCATCCTGATAAGGCTGTGATTCATCTTCTTCTAAAGTAGACATCTAATATAAATCAGTAACTAGTTCAACTAAAAACGTTTGTTGCAGACATCTAATTTCTCATAAAAAGATAAAATTAAGGGAGTTGAATTCCACCCTTTTCAACTAAATTTCTGTGTGTTGACCTAGATTCTTAGTTGTACAAACCAATCTGTAACTCCTGTTAGGAGATACGCCCATTTGTACATATTGAATATCTAGCCTTTTCTTTTTCTCTTTACACCATTGACATCAAAAGGTAAAAAGTGTAGATCAAAGCTCCTGCTGAACATCAAAGATAAAAGCAAAAAGAAATTCAAGAGCCACTGTCAGATTTCTAAAATCATGGGTGGAAAAGGATCATCCCTTTTTTTCCCTTTAATATCAGGGAAAGATGATAACCACCCACAAACAATCAAGGTTCAAATCCCTGCTCTGAACCAGTTACAACAAACTGGTGGTGTCTTTGTATTCTTATCTTGAGGGTTTTTTTCCTAATTTTTTTCCAATTTCAACCTATGTAGTTGGTTTGGAACCCATATACACTTAGCATCTTCAGTATCCTGTGGCAAAGAGCTGTACAGCCTAACTATGCATTGTGTAAATAAACACATTTCTTTGTTTTGACCATGTTACCTGACAATTACATTTGATGCCCCCTTGTGTTGGGAGAGACAAGGAACAATCATCCCTTCATTTTCTCCTTGCCACTCAAGATTTTTAGAAATGTCATATTTTTCTTCAAGTGTTTTCTGCTTTTTCTTCCTTTTTTTTTTTTTTTCCCCCACAGGCAAAAACCCTTGTCTATATAATAGTCTGACATTCTTGTTCCCACACATTCTTCCTGTTCTTGGATTCTCCCAGAAAGACAGCAGCAGCAACTTCTTTATTTGGGGTGAAATAGGAAAGCAACACACCAAAAAGGAGAGTCAATAAATATATTCTGTTGTGATAAAAACGTCTAAGCATTTTCAGATTAAAAAATATTAAAGCAGAATGATGGCAAAGTAAGAAATGGAGCATTTTTTCACCTTTTTCCCTCTGAAATGGTATTAGATTTGAAAGAAATATTTCTTGTTGTTTCTCTATTTTCTACTCTTTCACTTTTTTATATTAGCTGGGACTCAAGGCAAATATGCTGAAAAATTTACATTGAGAATATGAAAACCAAACATTGTGATATTTGAGATTCTAGTAAGAGGAAAAATGTGTTATAAATTTAATCAGACACACTCTAATTACAATATATCTACCCTAGTTTTTGATATTTAATAATTTCATGCTCCAAGAACTCCTGCTGACCCTTCTGCCCCACCCACACCAAAGCATGAATCTAAATTATTTCAGACTAATTGCGTCAAATTAAGGTGAGGAGTTTCCAGACAGATTGCTGAAACCAGGAAAAAATGTTTTAGAGTTAGTTACACAATGTTGATAAAATATTAGGTAAATATACTTTGTTTCCACTCTGGACAACTTCTAAGACTTATTTTGACTTTTAGATAGATATCTGAAGTAAACCTCCTCTTTTCAAACGAGCAGACTCCCACATCGGTAAGATCCTTCTTCTAGAGCCCTGGCTGCTGGCAACAAAAGCAAAAACCTCAGCTGTCATCTTTTTGGATAGTAACTACACATAATTCTTCCATTACACAAGAAATAACACTGATACCAAATTTTATGATATTTTGTGTGGAAATCCTAATTAGTGTAATGAAAAACAATATTGTTAGGAAAATCAGATTTAATGACTTTTCCATTTTAATAAAATTTTAAAAAGAAGATTTGAAATTGTGGAAACATATTTTTATATTATCAGAAATTTTATCTCAATTGGACAATTGACTTTTCATTTGAAAGCACTAATTCAGGAATGTTTAATGATAATTTTTCTTTTTAATTTCAAATTACTTAAATATTTCAAAAGACCTAAATTTAATTTTAATTAAATGTTTTAGTTGATGAGCACTTTTGAGATTTGGGAGTTTTATTCCACTTCAACATAAGGAAAAAAAAACCCCAAAACACAAAAACATTTTCTGCCAGTCCTTAAGATGCACTTTTAAAAAGGGTGTGAAGGGTCAATACATGGAAAAAAAAGACTTCCCCTTCTCATTGACACCAAAATCCAGAGATCTGTTCTGTAACATAATAACTTTATGGCAGCCTGATAATGTAATATTTGAGATTTAAATCATTCAAACTGCATAACTGTTGTCTTTTGTCAAAGTTAATAATTAATCTGATGGGACAGTTTCCTTGAAAATCTAACCACAACTTTTGAACTTTCTCAATTATCAGAGCATACTCATATTCCAGTGCAAACATAATGATGTTTGACGTAATACCCCTGCAAATTACCTGGGATCTTTCTATTGATGCTCTCTCTGTTTCACTGACCTTCAGGACCCAATACTTCATTTCTCTTCTCTTGTTCAGCTTTTATGACAAGAGCAAAAGCAAAGATTCCTTGCCCTGTATTGAACTGTAATGTGAAATAGCAGAAATGCTATTTCTCAGCTTCAGTCCCATTTCATCTGATGATTGTTTACACCCAGGTCATAAAATATAGACAGTTTTGTACTTGTCTTATCCTTATATTCTGGTAGTAAATATGATGAACACTATGAAATGATAAGGTTAGTAATAGTCTTTATTACCAGATTATTTTTATTTTAACAAGTATTGTTCACTGTCTGTGGTTTGTAGGAGTTGCTTGGAGAGGGAGAAGTTAGGTGCAAGATTACTCATGGGAGTAATTCTGTTGTTGAATGCTTCTGCTAGGTATATAGTGTATATAATTAATGAGCTAATGCAAGCAGGTCCTGGGATGTACTTATGCAAATATATGCAAATAATTATACTGACAAAGCAATATTAAAAAGGGAAAAAAAAAGACTCAATGGAGTCTAGCCTTTCAAGTTTATGAACCACGATCCTCAAAATTAAAAGACACCACGTTGTCTCAATCTGCTCTCTAATGTGTGATTTATAGATTGCAAAACAGTAAGATACAAATTGGAAATTGAATTTATTTTCCATTTTTTCTCACTAAATAAGTTAATTTCTTTTTGCATGCTGTCATGTTTTCAGATTGATCAAATACATTTAGTACAACTATCATGAATTTAGAATTTAGAAAACATGAACTCTTCTTTGGATTCTCCAACGTTCCTGTTGTAAGACATGAGTCACTAGAACACTTTTGTTTGTTGTGTTGGCTTTTTTTTTTAATTTTTGACTGAAACCAATAAATACATAAAAGTAGAGAATAATTCATATCATCAAAGAGCTTCAAAAATATACCTAGCAGTTAGACATCTGAAAACTTTTGACAAAATTCTGAAGAAATAGTCATTGCAGAATGAATCTGCTAGCTAGTTAGTATTCAATTCACTTTTCCTGGGATAATTTTTTCAATAGGATTTTTCATTCTAATTGTCTTAAAAAAACCCTAAACAATGGATTTTGGCTTGTATTTTCTTGACTTAAAAATTTTTTCAACCCAACTATTTTCTAATTTAGAGTTTCTCTGTGGAAATTTTGATCAAATGAGAATCTTCAGATGTAGCTTTAGTTCTGTCAAAAAGTTATTTAACACTTGAGAGAGGAAGGAATAATCAAACCCCTTTATTTTAGCCCCAAGTATTACTTTCAAGTATTCTTGGATCATCTCAAATTCAAAAATTATTATCTGATGTTAGGACCTTGAGGCAAATGACTCCTCTTGGAAATCAGGGTCATTCCATCCATCACATTTTTCTTCATGTATATCAGGATTTACACATTAGTCAGTATTTGGTCGCAAACAGGTGAAATAAGACCAAAATCCAACTCTGGGAGAGGCATCCCAAGCTTTCCTAAACTTGAACTCAGCGACACTGCCTTGTTACCACTGCACCTTCCACGTTGTGATCCATGACACATGTCCTCATGGTTTCCTAATCTGGAGACAAAACAATGTCTAAAAATCTGTGCTGAGAAGCAAGGCATATAAAAACCCTTGGTACCATTTAAAACATTTACTCCTCTTCCTGCTTCCTTGAGGGAGGATGTTCCCTGTGGTTGTTGTACTCCTGGGTGCCTTAGGCTTCACGATGAGTAAACCAGGATACAGATGAGAAAAGAAATCTCTCTCTTCAAACTGCCTAGGATCCATTTGTGACCTTTGTTCTGCCCCAACTTGTTGAGTTTGTGGCTTTGTCTTTTTGAGTGTGTATAAAGCCCCTGAAAAGTTATTTTCATTTGGGTTTTCCATTTTCATGCCACTATGCTTCACTTATTTCTATTACTCATTTTTAGGTTTGTCAGATAGGCCCCCATCAGTCTCTGAACACATTTACATAATTTAAATACAAAATGCAAACATGCTGACTAATGTCTGCCTTAAATAGACTCTCTTAGGATAAGCTAGACATGTTCCTTATCACCAGCCCCTCAGGCAAAAACCTGAGAACATAGATGAGCTTCATGTGGTGCCCTGAAAATTGATAGATTAAAAGCTGGTTTGGTCCAAGTGGGGGAAGCAAAGTCCAAATTCAGCGCCCTCCATTGATGATACCTAGGCTGAAATGCCTGTCTGAGGAAAATAGGGCATTCTGGGAAAAGTCCCAGAGTTCTTAAAGCTGTTTATGTTATTTGAAGTACACTCTTTTGTTGGGGCAGATCCCCATTGGGGCAGATCCCCGTATCCTGAAGGATCATGTAATTTATGCCAAATTCCTCATGGTTAAAACTGTTTCCAGGCAAATTTTGGTGAGCTCAGGAGGCTCTGAATTCCCTCCCTGTGACTGAGAAGGTAGGAAAATGATCTGCCTTTAATCAAAACAAATGATCTCTCCACAGCTCCTCCTTTCTACACTGGTAAAATAAAATTTGTTGTCTTTCTCTTACTTCACTTCTCCATGGTGGGGTTTTCAGACAGATTTTGCTTCAGCCTTATTCATCAAGGGATTCATCTCACTTGACTTGTGTGGTTAAAGTTTACACTGAAAGAGCTGTCAGTCTCCCTCGGTTATCCATGAAGCAAACGTCTCCAGAAGGGTGTTCACAGCACTTCCCTGAAACAAATTTTTAAGGTGAGATGAGCTGACTCTTTCTCCATTGACCAGAAGGCAAGCCTTGATAGCAGGTTCAGATCAGAGGTGACCTCTTAGATGGTTACAGTTAGGTAAGATGAATCCCACAGTGTTTCTGGATAAATAAAGAAGGGTCTTATTGTGGAAGGTCATGAAGAACTCCACAGAAGAGTGACTCACTGGTATCTGATACTTTTGAAAACAGGGCTTAGGCACTTTGCAAACATCTTTTAAGGTACTCTCTCTCTCTGAAATATCTAAAAGACTTAGAAAAAGGGAGAAATAGAACATTAATTGTACTCAAGAAATTATGATACAGATGTTGAAAACTAGACAGCCTAAGTCCTGGCAGAAATGGGCATTCCCATGTTAAAGAGAACATTTGGAAAACTTTCTCTTCAGCATGGTTTTCTTCTGCATATATAAAAAAACTCAGGCACCCCCTTGAATTAATGCTAAACACATTTAGACATATCTTGTGATAGGAATTGAAGCTTAAATGGCTTGTCTACTGATCTTTTTTAAGAAACCTTTTAGGCAGTAAATAAATGAAAACAAGACCATATGATTCAGCCAGTAATAAGACTATAAGAATAGCAAGGCTATAAGAACAGTAAGTTCTAGTGGTCACTGATGATTATAAAGTGTCTGGTTTGTGCTTTGGCTGGGTTTTTTTTGTTTTATTTTCCATTAGGTCTTGACTTTTAATCACTACCTTGCATCTGCAGTGTTACAATTTGTTTCCTCTCCTTCATTTTCTTGAGCTGTTCCTCATCTTTCAAATTTCTATTGGTGACAAAACTAAGCAGTCAATTAATGCAGTCAATTAATTGTTTCTGTATGTACAACTATAGTTTTCCTAGTTTTGCTGTAAGTAAAAGTGTTTCTTGGTAGAGTACTGAGATCACATTAGTGCTACTTAATACATTATAGGAATATTTATTCCAGCTTTGGTTTCCTCTGAATGTTATGTTTGGAAACCAGTGTCACCATATTAGCACAGGAAAGGGTAAAAATACACCTCAGCATCCTCATTGTTTGGTCTTTGACAGGTATGAACCAAATTCCCCTGGAGTTAGCCTGCAGGGTTCCACACAAACAGAGTTTCACACAGACTCTTAAAATAAGAGAACAACTTTATAGAGGCTGGCAACTTTCAACCTGTCTGGTTAAAGAAATCAGAACAACTTCATTCCTGATGATTTTATAATTCCATATAAGGGATTTTTGTTGTCATAATAAAAATAAGAAATCCCTATTGCCCCTTTGATTAAAGATTAAAGCCCACTGTGTGACAAATTAGGCAAAGTAGGTGAGTTCAGTTTCTGTTCATGGCTCTGACACACCCCGTGGAATAACTGAAAATGTTTCATTAGTCTCTATACACCTTTGTCTATCTGCTGAAAGTCTGAATTCCTTCATTGTTTTGAAATATTTTTAAACTTTGGACAAAATACTTTCTTGCTGCAATGTCTTAATTTAATTCAGCTGTCTGTGGATATCTTCCTCCCACTCCAAAAGGATTTGGGAGTAGGTTTATCTATCTTGACTCCCTGTCCTCTTCCAAATCTATTTTTTAATTTTTTATTTAAAAGAAAAATTTAATCTGCCCAGCAGGACATAATGACTGTTTTCCAAGTTAACTGATGCATACATACAGACTCTCGGACTGAGGATAAGGTAATTAACAGCAGGTCAGAGTATCTCTGCTATCTTTCTGTCACTATTCCGTAACTCCTGGAGACGATCTGTATCTCAGCTGGAGCTGAGGCTTCCACTTGTGTTGAGACCTTGAAAATTGATAGTCCAACAGCAAAGAAATTGCAGCTTAACAGCCTTCATTGCAAAATTGCTAGGACTGCCCAGAGCCCTTGGCACTTTTATGGGCAGCTGATCCGTACCAGAGTCCATACAGCTGCTGAGCTATTCCCTTGGCACTCAGATAATCAGCTTGAAACTAGTTTATTTCTGTTCCCATACACCCTTCACCAATAACATCCCCTCAGTTGTAGTGGGGACATTCATAGTTACAGAAATGTTGGTTGAAAGGGATCCTTTGGAGGTCATCTAGGCCAAGGTCCCACCTTAAGTAGGACTGTTAACAACACTAGACCAGGTCAGATAGGGTTTTCTTTAGCTAAGACTTGTGAAGTTGCAAGATTTCACAGCTCTCTGAGTACCCATTTTGGTGTCACATTGTCCTGATGAAGATAACGTCCAAGCTGAATCCCTCAAGCTGCAATTTGAGGCTGTTGCCTTTTGTTACACTGTCTGCTGTTACTAAGGTAAAGTTTGGATGTTGCAAAGAAAATTTTGGTCCCATTTCCCTCAAATCAGTCCAAGTTCCTCCCTTCTCTTTAGGAACATAGGGAGGAGGCAAGAGCAATTGGTAGAGCAATTGGTACTTCTTCTCTGGTGGCTTCTTCTTGGAATAAGCTTTGGTGAAGTGTGTAAACAATCTAAACCATTTTAAAACTCTGAAAGTTTAAATGTCTTAAATGACTCTCTGGAGAAAGGTAGAAAAAGTCTGAAAAAGAAGTATCCTGGGGTACTGTGCTGTCAATCATTTCAAGTTCATGTAACTCAGAAGAGAAAAGCAAAACATAAAGCAGCAGCTGAAAGTTGGTCAAGCAAATAAAGGCATAGATCTGAAATAATGTCACTTGCTCAACACTGGGACAAATTACCAATTGTGCATTGTGCACACAAGCTAGCAGATTTAAGACCAGGTTTGCTAAATAAACTTCTGATTTAGAAAGTCCCAGGCAGACATATCCCAAAGGTAACTCCTACAATAACTCTTTCTCTTAAGAACTGATAATTATTTCTGAAAGTGATTACCTTTCTCCACTGACTACAAATGGAAACCAGAAAAGTAGATTTGCTTTGATACCTCAGCTTACATGGCTAATGCCAATATAAAACTCAACGTAAGTGTTGATTCTTTTTCTGTTTTGTTTTGCTTTAAATAATAGTGATGATAAAAACTCCCTGAAACACAGAAGCATGAAGTGATTTATCAAAAGTCACAGGACAAGCAAATGACAACAACAGAACCCAGATCAACTTAATCAAGTCTGAAAATAGCTAGAGCTATAGTTCAGGTAAGCCTCCAGGTAGAATGAACCATCTTACTAGGGAGCTGGTACTACACTGCAGCTCTACCTACTTGTTATTGTCCCCATTAAAAAAAAAAACAACCCACACACCCCAAAAAATTTAAAAAAACAAACAAACCAAAACCAAATAAACAGAAAAGATTTATTGATCTGTTAGATTAGGGAAGTCTGTGATATCAACAGGGGCTCAACTTGAGAACTCAACCTGAAGACATAAATCTTTAGGATGCTGTGATTCTTTAGTTCAGTAACTGCATAACTACTTGTTACTGAACCACAATATAGAAGAAGCTCCTCAGAGCTGGACCTGAGTGAGAAAGGCGTGTATCCAACAAGAAGTATAAGGAATTTTTAGATTTTTCAACCAGCTTTTATAATTGCCCTTCCTAAAAGGTATCTTAAGAGAGTCAGTAGAAAGAATAACCTGCGATCACATATATAATTCATATAACAGGGAAGTTTATTTATTTCTTTCAATCAGAAGGATGATAGTTTAAGTCTAAGAATGAATACAGCTGTATACTAGTATATAGATGCTGCACAAGAGAATTCCCCTTTTGGGAGTAAACCATATTGGATAAATAGTTCTATTACAGTGCTCTGGCTAGGGAGGTTGCCCTGATGCAATTACATTGGTATAATTGGTACTGCTTTGGTGTAAAGGAAAGACTTCATTGTGGATAATTTGTTGACAAAATGATTAATCATTTATCATTTGACAGTTAATCTGGAAGTCTATTAATTCACTTCTTACTCCTCCCCAGCCTCTATGCACAGCACTCACATATACATACCCCCCTCTGTACCAATAATCCAGACTAGCAGGCCCCTTTCAGAGCCACCATGGGGAATTGAAATCTATGCTGCTTTTAAACTCACTTGCCTAGTGCTGGAGAGACCAAATTTGTCTTTTTTTTTTTTTTTTTTGGCCTGATTTTCCATTTTAATATACAGCTTTCAAGTCTGATATATTCGGCACAAAAACTGGCCTCCTGACCTCACCTTTCAAGCTGATGCATGAGGCAATATCTGACCAATTAGGTTTAAGTTGCAAGCCCTATGTAAATGTAATATTTCTCAGTATGTGGATAGAAGTAAGTAGTATTTCCCTTTATGTTTAAATGGCTCTTTAACTACTTAGAGATTAAGTGGTGAATATAAAGGGGAAGACTAAAAAAAAAAACTTTAAAAGGTGTTAAATTTATCATGTGCCATAAAAGAAAAGATATCTAATAAGCCACCAGTACTTCTTGGGTGGTTTTTCAGTTTCATTTTACACTTTTGAGATTAAAAGATCCATGCAAAAATATGTACAAAGTACCTTTTAGAAACTTTGGAAGAGGTCAAGGAGAAAATAGCTGGATTTCAAAAGCTGAACTTTTCAAGGATTTTCTCTGATTTCTCTAAAACAAGATAGCCTCCTCCTCCTCTTAATAGTTCTTCAATGCCTTTTTGGTAGCCAAAATCTTTGTTCTTTTTTTTTTTTTTTTTAAGCAGCTTTGTAAAAGAAGAACTAAAAATTAATTATGGCTATGGAACTTTTGCACAGAAGAGTTTAAAAAGCACAGACGTAAAGAAGGGAAAAAGATGAGGGCCCATTTATCTTATATTGACAGGACTAGCTTCAAAAGATGACCTTGAATCGTAATCATCCTAATGAGCTGAAAATATTTCACTTTAACAAGTGAAACTATAATCAAATCAGTTTCTGAAAGCTCTACTAATGAGCATTTCCTTTGATGAAAACATGGTTCACTGTCTTAGTCTGCAGGAGGTGCACTACAGTAAGAGGCCAGCTCATGACAACTCATTAGCTGACCTGGGGAGAGACTAATTTGAATGCTTTTGATAAAAATTTCAAGGCTTTTTACTTAAATTACAATTTATGCACTTTTATAAATAGTCTAATTTTTATAAGTTGGGGGAAACTGGTTAGGAAGACTTCAAAGTCATGGAACAAAGTTTGTTTACAACATTTATTCTGTAGGATCTACAGAACTTTCAGGGGAGAATATTTTTAGCTAGTATTTTTTTTTCTTCATAAAAAACAAATGTTCTGAATTCAATCTATTCTTATGTTTGTTTATACACAGAAGAAGAGGTCTGCCCTCCTCAGCTCCCTTCTTTCCTGACTGATGAAAACACTTTAAACTTTATAACATTTAGCACTGGCAATATTTAAAGTCACTATTATTTACTGTGAGCTACTATACCAATTATCTCATGAAAAACAAGCTTGTCTCATTAGGAATCTCAGTAATTCATTCAATTTCTTTAAACTAGCAGCAGAACTTAAATGAGAACCGATTACACAAATCTGGTTTACTACTGTACAACCCCCCTCCAGGGCTTATTCATTAGGATTATTCATCATTTTAACTCCTACTCTGCTCGACACAGGGAAACAGTTTTCTGTTTTTCTTCCCCGCACAGCAGACTTGCTGTCAAAGCCGCACTTCACGCTGAAGTGTTCTTCATCTGTTTTAAGTTTCACTCCCAGTCAGATCTTGATTTTCAGAGAGTTTTCTTTTCCCTCTCTAGCACTGCCTTTGCTCTAGACTTTTAAAGCTGTTCGTCTTTGGTGTGTGTTATGTGTCAACGTGCTCACCTTAGCCTCTGTGTGCTGCAAAAAGTACACTGAGATGTACTGTGTGTGCAACTTGTCACTAATATATTATCCTTACTCTAACTGAAGAAGAGAAGATGATACTTCCAGTTTATGTTCCACTCAGTAGCTGAGTTTTTTGTAACACATGCAGCAGTGTTATACATTGAGTATGCAAGTCCAGCATAAATCCATGCTGGCTGCCTGGGATAAACATTGCAGAGCTCGTAGTATCTAAGATCAGCTCATTAGAAGTAGGTGTGGAACCACCTGCAAAGAGCAATAAAAATGCACTTTATTAGTCTGTTGCAGCTGGAAGTTACGGTCTTGATTCAAAGCTTACTAAGGAGATCTCCGTGATATTCCCCAAGTTACACTGTTATTTGTACAGGGCTTTTCATTGGGTGTGGTAATTTGGTGGCTCATAGTTTTGGTGTTTGCAAGTGCTATCAACAAAGCCAGTTTTTAGAAACTATCAGAATATGTAATAGAAAAGGTGATGTAAAAAAATGGGAAGGAAGATTAAGTCAGTGCTTGAGATAAATTATCCTTATTTGCAATCCTGTTGCAAACTCAGATACAAACCAGTTTGTGCTTGGAAGTTCATTTAAATTAATGATGTGATGCTCCTGGACCCCAGCAGAAACAAAAAAAACGCAAACCCAAAACAACAGGAGGCCTTGATTTTGAATAATTTCCCTGTTAGAGGAGGCCTCCTAGTATTTTACTGAATTTGGACAAGGCAAAGGAAAGATCTCAAATCTTTAAGTGGAACAGGGTATCACGGAGGAGAAAACACACTGCCTCAGGTCTGCAGAAGTTAACAACCAGAAAATGAGAGGGGGAAAACCTGAAAACATAAAACCAAGCAATAATCCATTGGACTTCAAAATCCCTGTACTTTTGAAGCTGCTTCCACGTGAGATATGTATTCATGGGACATTCAGAGATTTGTTCTGTCACAAATCAAAAGTGGGAGTACAGATTTAGATGGGTTTTACTTATGTTTTTGTGCAAATCAACAGGATAGAATTAGTGAGAGTCAGGACAGTTGATCACTTAAAAATTAAGCCAACAGTTGGAAGCTTTATTAATTTTTTTTTTTTTTAATCTGTTGGTCTCTGCTATCTTTGTGACAATGTCTTCATCAAGGGGAAAGAAAAAAAAGAAAGAAATTTTCTTGCTTCCCTGTAGGACTATTTACTTTTTTAAGTCCTTGCAAATGTAAAATAGAAGCAGTGGTGGTTTAACAGAAGTGGGAAGCAAGGGAAGGAAAAGAATTGCCTAGAAGTCTCCAGTAGTTCAGGTGGTGAAGATGATGTGATAGAGGCTCAAACTGTAGCAAGCAGGGGGATGGCATGAGTTCCTCTCTGGAGAAGGGGGAAAGTGGACTTGTTAAAGACTCTGACTGATGATCCCTGTCAAATTTAGTTGCTGTGACTGAGGAATCTGCCAGCTTAGCTGTCAGCCGTAGTCATGGGCTGCAGCTTGCTGTTCTTTTACCAGAGGCAGCAGAATGGATTTATGCTCTTGGAATATTAATTTAAAGTCCTTTGGTTTCAGTTTAGGTCTTGCTAGGGATTGTTAAACTGAACCTTCAACTTGGATGTGCCAGTTTTTATTGCTCCAGCATCTTCTTACAACCCTCCTGGAGCTCCTCCTCTTGCACCATCATACCTTATGGTGTGATGATTATGCTAGGTTCCCAGAAAAGGCATATTTTGAGGTAGGATACTCCTAGTTGTAAGGAGGAATCACCCATCTCACTGACTGACAAGATCTCCTTTTACCTTCCTTTTCCTCTTATTTATGAAATAGTAATAAAGGTACACATCCTTGTTTCCTGGGGATTGCACATTCAACTTTGGCAAATTTCTTGCAACTGTCCACTGAATTTGCCATTGAAGTAACATTAATATATCAGGTGGGAGAATTCAAAGGCTCTGAAGTTAAACAGGAGACCATTAGCTCCTTTACATATTATTTTTTATTTCAGGGGTTAATTCTGGTAGTATCAAAAAGTGCTTTTACCTCTGAGAGTTATGAGAGCATGAAATAAAAGAAAAAAAAACCAACACAACATAAAGAATAAAAAGAAACTTGGTTGAAACATATTTCTAATATTTTCTTTTTTCCCTTTACAGAAGTCTTAGTGGGAGAAAAATCAAAGGATAGTAAATAGTGCAGGAAAATACAGTTAATTAGGAAAGCTTTGTGGTTGGCACAGCATCCAGCTGTTCCAATTAAGAGAAGAAACTACTCATAAAACTAAGCAAGCAAACTCACCACAAAAAAAGTAAAGTGATAGAAATATTAAAAATTCTGATTTGTGGGTATTTATATAAGGAAAAAAGTTTTATCATTAATTTAAAAAATTGCTCATTGTATTTTTTCCTTATCCTTTTTTACCATTTTGGCTGTGGCAGAGCCTAGAGTATGCCATCATGGGATTTCAAGAAAACACCCTGAATGTACTAGAAGCTGCAGAAACACTGAGGAAAAAGTCATTGAGTGCTCAGATGGACGCAGAGTGAGCATTTGTGTAATCTTTCATAAATTCTGATGTTCTCACAAATGTTAGTACAACAGAATATTCTTCCAAACATTTGTAAGAGACATCATTATTCACCATCTACTTTAAAAAAAACTCTTCGAAGGAAGAATCAGAAGGAATTATGCATGACTTGCACAGCTAATCATACAGCTTGAATAACAAACATCAAATAGTTACAGCAAACAGCTCATGAGCAACCAAATGCCTGAAAATTATTCATCAAAATCATTCTACTAACACTTAATAATCATGTTGGAAAAAAAATCACAAACAGCAAATAAAAATGGAGTGAGCCTGTGAGCATTTAAAAAAAAAAAAAAGCTACTGAAATATAGCCAGACTAGGTCATTTGACTTCAGGGAGAGAGCATGGGTTCTGACACTGCTTCATTCCTAGGACTAATGTAGCCCTTTAAGCCAAGGGACCATTTTGAGAGTAAAGTTCAGTCCAAGGCTTTGAATTTAAGATTCTTAGACAATCTCTGTTTTAAAGACCCAGCCAGCCAGGAGGTTGCCCCCACCCTCCACCTGCTGCATTTTTATGTGGAAATTTAGATTAAAAAGCAAAAATTATGATATTATAACTTGCTGCTTTCTGAAAGAGATGGTCCTAATCCTGACACTCTCTACCCTTTTCTTCTGGCTTCATGGTCCTTCATGTCCTTTTCCTTCCACCAGTCTCAGTCCTCACTGAAAGGATTTACTTCTTAAGCCAAAAAAAATACAGCCCAAGAAGAAGCATGCATAGGTCTTGCTCTTTGAAATGTGAGACCATGAACATTAGCACCAACATATCTGAAGAGAAGGCAGGCTGTGGTATAGAGGTGTAAATCAGTGGCCACAGGGAGAGGGAAAAGGATATTCATTGTATCTTCATGACTGTCAGTGTTTTTCTGTCATGAAACTACAGTATAACATGGATATAGATGGGTATAGATAACAGTGGCCATTTCTTCCATAACGGGATATTTAAAAAAAAAAAAAAAAAAAAAAAAAAGGAACGTTTCAAAATGAGAAATGTGAATTAATTCTGTCTTCACTCATGGTGCTCAACAGCTAGGATTATATTATTAAGACATTTTGAATTAAAAATTACAAAAAAATAGTGGATAAAATTGAATTATACAGGAGATTTTCTGAGTAATTGGAATTTTCCCCTTGATAATATCAATATTAAAGTAAAATGTATACAACTATGTATGTATACAGTGCTAAAATGTAGACATCAACATGGATCTGTTTATCTTTTAGGATGCAAAAGAAGACAACATTAAAAAGTGTACATATTTAGATGTATATATTCAGAATAAATTTAACTTAAAAAATAATTTTAATGCAGAATCTCCACATAATCAAAATAAGAAAGCAGAAATAACTTCTAAAGAGTGTTTTCTACTGAAAGATGTTGAAAATGAATTTGATATAGTCTCATACTGTGTTTTCATTTGTCAAGATCATTTGTTATGGAGGGAAAAGTGATTCAGCTGAAAATGTTGATATGCTTTTGATATTTATATCTTCTGGCCTTACCCAAACTTCTAATATCTCACTTTTACACAATTATTTCCTGATTAATGTTCTCTTTACTGCTCATTTACATCACTGCACTAACATGTCTCTTCTGTTTCATGGTTAGTGTGTTACTTGGCAGGTAGCTTGACTGGTCATCTGAGAAGAAGCGTCTGGCTTATGAGGTCAGGAATGGAAGGCAGAGGCCACCACTATGTGTCACAGGGTGAGAGGAGTTGGAACCTGGTGGGACCTTGTCCTCCAGGAACCTCCTCTAATGCACACCTCCCTGTTTGCAACTCAGCTCTGTGGCTTCTCCCCAGTCAGATGATCTCTTGCTTTCCTTTCCCCACACTTTACCTGGTTCAGGTGCCTCAAACCCTGAGAGAGAAGAAATTTCAGAGGTTTGCCTGAGGGTGTAAGGCAGGAAGCCACGTCAGACAGAGCATGCTGTCTGACCCAGCTCTAATGTTGTGGATTGCTGCCTGCAGGATGCCTGTAGCATGTCTACAGGTGTCCACATCACTCTGCTAGTTCTCTGAGCCTGAAATACAGTTTAGACCTAGTTAGTGGGAGCAGCACAAGAAGGGGACTCTGATTCAGAGAGCTACACTAGGGAGGGAACACATCACTTTGAAACTCTCTCTGAAGAGGCTTTGCTTGGCTCCCTGCTTACCCCTCTGTCCTTATGACATTGATAGTTAACAGAGCTGTTTCCCAAAATACATTTCATACTTAAAAAGAAGAAGAAGAAAAAAATTCTTTTGTTTTGAACAATTTTCCCTGATAATTCTGTTCTCAAAGAAAAAGCTTCTTTTCTAAGCAAAACTTCAGCATAAGTTTTGAAATTGTCATCTAAACTTATTCCAGAAAAGTGTATTGGCTTTTTCCCAACACTATGGATTGCTGTTCCTTTTAAGGGGCCACATATAGTTAGCTTGCAAGGGGACTGGACTCAACCTAATATATGTTGGTACACCAGATATTCCTACCTAACATCACCTAGAAGATGAAGGAACTGAGAAAATAGATGATGCTTATATGGAGCTTAATATCCATTTTAGCACATGTACCTACCACTTCCTAATATTTAAGGACTTATTGATGGCCCACAGCCAAGCAGCACTAAAACTGACAGAAGTGGCTAGAATTTAGCTCATTGAAACAAGTCCTCAAGGACTTGCAAGTAACTGTTAGGAAAACAGTATAAAGGGTAACATACTGCTCCTCTGCCCAAATACTGTTCCTCTGCCACCCCAAATAGACCATGGATTCCTTTCCTGATTCCTCTTTCTTATGGAAAGAAACTAGCCCATGACATCTAGATATGTCAGTCACATCCCCTTCAGCAGAGATGAACGGCAGCTTGTCGCTGAAAGAAATGTTCACAATGTTTTCCTTATAATCTCAATGCATTCCCACTGCATGAGTTGAGTAAAACAGGTTGTTTCCATGGATCTTCTTTTCTATTGCAACACCTGATATGCTTGAGACATTTCTGTTTCTTTAAATTTTATTCTGTTGATTTCTATAACACATTGTGTATCGTTCACTGCAGTGGAAATGTTGAAAAGGTTAAGTCAGAAAAATGTGTGCTTATTTCTTCCTTTAAAGTGGTGATTAAATATTGATACACTCCTGTAATACACTTCTATATTTTTAAATCAATTTTTTTTCTGGCATCAAGTTATTCATATTTTCAAATCTCTTCCTACTTATACATGGAAATGGCTGTGATCCTAGAAGATGAAAACTAAACCCTCATAAACCACATAGGCTCTCACATTCAGACCCTAGACTTGTGTTCACTTTCTGTATAATAAATACAATTTTAAGCCCTGTCACCTATAGGCTTCTCTGTCAGTGATCCTAGCTGGAGGTTAATTCTCTTACAGATAGCAGAAAGGACTGAGTGAATGTTCCTCACCTGCTTCAGTGCAGCATAAGTTGTCCTCCATATAAATCACGACAATAATGCTTTTTACCTCATTTGACTGACTTTGCTGTGACAAGGATTAGGATATATTGACATACTGCCTTCTGGCAGCAGGACTGTGGGGGCATTAATCTCCAGGTGATGGGAATAAACAACTGAAGACACTAATGTCTTTGACAGGTATAGGTTAGATTGCTATACCAGCAAGTAGAGTTGGTGAGGTAATAGTAAGAGGTGGTGAGAGATCATTCCAGTCATCCAGACTGCACAATTTTATTGCCTTATTAAATAAAATAGAATGACAAAATGTTATCCAGTTTCAATGAGATTAATAACATTTTGCTCTCGATTTTTTCTGACCAGGGTGTGAGCCAGAAGACAAAGGGGATTCCTCTGTCTTCCTCAAAGGTTCCCCAATCTTCACTTTTCCACCATTTTTTCTTAGCTCAATCTCTCTTCTTATATAATTTTTGCTTCTATATCACAATATCATTGCACCAAATTGACTATGTTTAATTTTCCTTGTCATAGAAGAATATAAACTAAATTAGTCTCTGGCTACTGTTCGCCTGTGATGTTTTGTCTCTTTTTTGTCACAGTAACACTCTTCCCTTTAGCTTTTTTCATTACTATTTGCTCACAGTATCCCCAAAACAATAATAAGCAGTCTGATTACCTTTACACTAGTGTATTCATGTGAGAAGGGTCAAAAAAAAGAGAGGCAAAGGGGGTAGTTAACCTGTTTAAGTTATATCTAAAAATATATAAAACTGAGTTTTTCTATCTTTACTCAAGCCCAAATAAATATGCGTTCCCTTGTGAGAACTTCAGGAAATTCCATAGCATGTAAGTGACATTTTGGCTGTACTGCATATAATACACTAACCTGCCCCCTCCTCACCCCTCCCTACTCCTGCCTGGACACCTTGGGCATGTTCAGGTGCAGATTTAGACCACAAATATACCATTTCTTTCAGTCAAATTGTTTATGCTGTAAAAGAGTATTATGTCTCAGTAAGAAATTGAAGGGCTGACTCCAATTTATCAAGTCAATAGGAATTTCACTGATGTCCTAAGAGAAATCAGGCCAAATTCTAAGTTTACTGTTATGTCAGCATCAGATACATCAGTCATGACTTTGTAAGTAACTAAACACTGCTACCACTTGGGAACAAGCACTGAAACTTGATCGTTGGTACACAGTCTGTTAGCACAGACCCTGGCACACTTTTGGCCTGGACCAAGTGGCACTGACCTGAAAAATTCCCAAGAGTGCTGGGGATTATAATGGATGAAGAACTGTTCCCAGTAAGCAGTTTACAGCCAGCCCCTTTGTTTTATTTCAGTAGCAGGGACATAGTCAGACCATATCAGCCACACATAGGGTCAGAGAATGTTACTTTTATTAGAACAGATGTAGATTTATTGATATAGATGTAGCTATATTGATGAAAATTAACAGTGACAATTATTGAGAGTACATTAAATGACCAGACAATGGAAACAAACTTTTTAACATACAAGTTAGGGTGCACAACTGAGATGGTTTTGGATGTTAATCTTCTTTTCTTCTTTTTTCTCTCCTTTCTCTCATTCCTTTTTTCATAAATAATTAGTTAACCTATGGCAAGGGGAATAACCTAAAGTTCATTTTCTATGCTTAAATAAAACATTAGCTGGTTTGGCATTTTCAGATTTCAAAAGCTTCTTTCAAGAGGTAAAAGAGAGTTCTTAGATATTAAAGACTAAAGCCAGTGATAATTGCCACTGGGTTAATTGGGAATGAGAGAGAGCAAGCTTGGAATCTACTCAAATTAGTTATAGATTAATGAAGCCAAGGAAAATAATAAGTTAGTGTTGTAATTGATAAAGCTATATCAAAGACTGTATGTTTTGCTTGTGTTTTTCAAGTTATGTGTACCCAGAATTCTCTTCTCCTGCTTTCTCAGTTCACCATCGAGCAATTAATAGTTGAAACCTTCATGCTCTGCAAATCGAGAATAACTTCACCTGTCTCTTCCACAAGGACAGGATTTCATCATGCAGGCAGTCATTGTTGCTGCATGGGGAGAAAGAGCATATCCTTAATCCTTAATCCTCTCAGAGAAATCTGTATTTTTCTGCTATGGTAGAGGCAGTGCAATGCATCTCATGTAGCTCTCAGGAACTATAATATGATTCTCTCAGCTAATTTCTAGGGTTTCTCGGGAGGAAACGGCAAAGAAATAGGGATTACCTCTTGCCCAGGATAAGCGTTTAAGTAGGAGAATAACTCTACCTATTAATGTTATAACATACATTGATATACTTTAGTTAATCAATAGATATACTTTAGCGTGGCCAGCAGGGACAGGGAAGGGATCTTACCCCTGTACTCAGCACTGGTGAGGCCGCACCTCGATTACTGTGTTGTTTTGGGCCCCTCACTACAAAAAGGACATTGAATGACTCGAGCGTGTCCAGAGAAGGGCAACGAAGCTGGTGCAGGGTCTGGAGCACATGTCGTACGAGGAGCAGCTGAGGGAACTGGGGGGGTTTAGTCTGGAGAAGAGGAGGCTGAGGGGAGACCTCATCGCCCTCTACAGCTACCTGAAAGGAGGGTGCATAGAGGGGGGATGAGTCTCCTGAACCAAGGAACAAGCGATAGGACAAGAGGGAATGGCCTCAAGTTGCACCAGGGAATGTTTAGACTAGATATTAGGAAGTATTTCTTTGCAGAAGGGGTTGTTGGGTGTTGGAATGGGCTGCCCAGGGAGGTGGTGGAGTCCCCATCCCTGGAGGGGTTTAAGAGTAGGGTCAACATAGTGCTGAGGGATATGGTGTAGTTGGGAACTGTCAGTGTTAGGTTAACAGTTGGACTAGATGATCTTCAAGGTCCTTTCCAACCTAGGTGATCCTGTGATTCTGTAATCACAGATGTTTACTGTCTAAAGGTTAAGTTTCTTGTCAGAGAAAAAGGATGAGCGTTATCAGAAAAGAATTTTTGTCCTACCTTGATGTAGGTAAAATGAACTGCCTGCCTCACACCTTTGGTTGGCCTAGGAGTGAGACTAAATCTTTAGGTTAGGTGCTAGGTTAGATATTTAACTTCTAAATGGGAAAGAATCCACACTATCCCACATACATATAAATTAGAAATTAGGTATTAGAAAGTTAATAATCATTGAATCTTGATAAACGGCTAGTAACTCAGCTGGATAGAGTTGTTTCTACATAGGACTCCTTTAAGTGTCCAACAAACTGTTAGAGCTGAAGATCCTGGATAATTGAAAGACACAGGTTGCAAACTCTTGCATGGTATCTGGGAAAGATCTACATTTGCAGAAGAGTTCTGCAAAGACACTGGCTCCAATGAAGGAATTTAGAATTTGCTGATATAAGTAGAACAAACACTGACAGGCTGAAAGTATATAAGGGTATCATAGGAGAGGTCCACCTCTCTTAAGTGCATCTGCAGTGTACACAACTACATCTGAGCACATTACCTTAGGATCCTGTGATAGGTAGATAGAAGATGAGAGAGAGAGAGAGAGAGAGAGAGATGATAGATAGACAGACAGACAGACACAAAGCAAGCAAGAAGGATAGAGTAAGAGAAATCTCTTAGGGATTGTTTATTCTGAGTTATTTTTTCTCTTCTGCTTAGAATTTAGAATCATTAGATCAGCTATAAATGTGTAAATTGTAGACATTTAATCAGGTAAGACAAACGTGACCATGTACCCTGCAAGGGTACACCCTTAGAGATGTCCTCTCTTCATACATGATAACTTTCTTTAAGTTGAATTTCAGAACTGAGGGCATTTATTAGAGGTTTCCATCCGTCTCTTTAGTATTGAACTCAAGTGAAATGGGTCTCTCGCTTTAACAATGCACTGGATTTCCTGTCCATATACTCCACAGAAGTCAGTACGTGTATAAGATATTTTCTTTCCTTTTCAATGTACTGGACTGACTCAGAGAGACCTGGACAGGCTGGAGCGATGGGTTAAGGCCAACTGTATGAGCTTCAATAAGGCTAAATGCCGGGTGCTGCACTTGGGTCACAACACCCCCCAGCAGCACTACAGGCTTGGGGAGCAGTGGCTGGAGAGCTGCCAGTCAGAGAGGGACCTGGGGAGGTTGATTGACAGCCGGCTGAACATGAGCCAGCAATGTGCCCAGGTGGCCAAGAAGGCCAATGGCATCCTGGCTTGTATCAGAAATAGCGTGGCCAGCAGGGACAGGGAAGTGATCTTATCCCTGTACTCGGCACTGGTGAGGCCGCACCTTGATTACTGTGTTCAGTTTTGGGCCCCTCACTACAAAAAAGACATTGAATTACTCAAGCGTGTCCAGAGAAGGGCAACGAAGCTGGTGCAGGGTCTGGAGCACATGTCGTATGAGGAGCGGCTGAGGGAACTGGGGGGGTTTAGTCTGGAGAAGAGGAGGCTGAGGGGAGACCTCATCGCCCTCTACAGCTACCTGAAAGGAGGGTGCAGAGAGCTGGGGATGAGTCTCTTTAACCAAGTAATAAGCGATAGGACAAGAGGGAATGGCCTCAAGTTGCGCCAGGGAAGGTTTAGACTAGATGTCAGGAAGTATTTCTTTACAGAACGGGTTATTAGGCAGTGGAATGGATTGCCCAGGGAGGTGGTGGAGTCCCCATCCCTGGAGGGGTTTAAGAGTAGGGTCGACATAGCGCTGAGAGATATGGTGTAGATGGGAACTGGCAGTGTTAGGTTAATGGTTGGACTAGATGATCTTCAAGGTCCTTTCCAACCTAGTTGATTCTGTGATTCTGTGATTCTGTGACTCAATATAATACAGTAAAAGCAGTCATTTTTCTGGAAATCCTAGAGTAAAATATGACAGTTTTATTTCAGACACATCGGCCAGGAACACACTTTTCCCAGCAGCACAAACAAAACTAAAATAACTCCTTGCTTGGAAGCTTAGCTAATCCTCTTAAGTAGATGTGGAAGCCCAGTCGTCAGGAACTGCATGATGACTGCAGAAACTCTGGATAAAAGAAGGATATAAAACTGAGAACATTCCTCAGGCATGGGGTGCTGATGAAGGGCAGAGTCCTTTATAAAACAGGAGGCATTAAATAGATTGCGTTTCTCCTAAAGCCTTCCTTGTGCTTCTTGCTACCAAATTAAGTTCCTGAAATGGGGTGATATGTAAGAGCCTGTCTCACAGGCATACAGGGATAGTTAAGGTAGGGTACATCTACACCTCCAAAGCTCACTGAAAGGATGGATGTTGGCATTTCACTGATGTGGAGATCATTGAATAGCATCTCTTCAGCAGTCTTCCTTTACAAAGTTCAAATATCCTGTGCCTTGCAGTATATTGCACTGAAAATAATGGATTGATGGAACTTTTTGTGGGGTACTACAGGTCTTGATTGTTATTTCTTGAATTAAATACTCATACAAACAGAAAAATACACCAAAATTGTCTGTACTTCTCCAGTGTTTGTTTGTAGTAAGATCAGGTTCTAGCACCTGGGCTTACTGTGAGTAGTAGTTTTTTATCTGTAAGTAGGTTATTTGCAGAGCAGTCACTAATCACCAACATAAGTCGGGATGGCAGAATCTGACCCTGAAACACCACAGTGCAGTTGAACAGTTGACAGCATTTAAAGACTATTGAAATCCTGTTAATGGGGCTTCTGTTTAATTTGTGCTTTCAAAGAAGACTGTAGTCTTGGAAAAATTATTATCCATCAAAGACAACCTTATTGAGACATCATAATGAATATTAGTCTGGGGTAATATGTAAATCTGGATGTCATTTGCATGACAATGCAGTCTAACCCACCCCATGCTTCCAACTGACAGCCCAGTAGCAACATGTAAACTGTAAACAATAAAATGGGACAGAATGCCTCAGCAGGGATCCCACAACTTGCAACGTCAAGAGGAACAAAACATCTCCTGTAGACACAAAGCCATATCCATTAGTTTAATAGGAGTGAAACCAATTCAGGAACTTTCTGGTCAAAGATCTGACACAATTTCCAAGCTAGTCCTCAGCATTGCTGTCATGATCTACTGTAACTTACGTTTTGGTAAGACCCAAAGAAGTTTAATCAAGCAAAATTGGTGAAATAGAAATCTTTACCAGATCACTATGAGCTCCTTTTTAAAGACTGGCCTTCTTTTCGCTGGGAACTAACATTGCATGCTTCAAAAAGTACTCTCTTCAAAACAGTTTTAATAGAAGGATTAGGAACAGGACAGTAGAAACACATAAGCCTTTAATCAATAGGTCACCCGTTAAAATTTGGCTTACAAGGGCAGTGTTTGCAAGCGTCAGACATCTGTGAGCGGCTTGTGTAAACTGTCAAGGCGTCACTGGTGTCAGAGAAACTAAGATAATTTACCCCAGTTTAATATCAGACCCCTGACGTCTGTCCCCTAGTCACTGGTGGGGAAAAATTCTCTGTATGATTCGTAATTCATAAGTGGATGCATCCAAAAACTGTGACTGTATTTTGGCTCTACTGAATACTGATCTCGCATGCCCTTCAAATCTAAAGAATGAAAGAGCTGATATACTCTCTTGTCCATTCTCTCATCTTCCAAATCCTTTCTCTAGCCTCACTTCTTCAAAGAGGCTTTAAACTCCTACAATACAATGTAAATGAGGAGAGGAACTCTAGTGAAGTTTCCAGTACCGCAGAATATGAGCAGCATGGCTGGAGAAATAGCTCCACTGCCCTAAAGGTTCCCACCATGAAAAGTGATGCGCTCTGAACAGCATCAAGGTTAAATTTCATCTGAGTCATGCAACCAATCTGGTAGATCTCCTGTATCGCTAGAGGTAGTGTGAGCAGAAGAGTCAGCAGCTGAAGGTACCTGGAGAACGGCGAGGTTCAGTATAGCATGGACACCTGCCTTTTGGTACTGAGTGTGCAGCACACTCCATAACCATGTCCTATATGCTGAAGTTTCCTATAAATTGACTAGGGAACATGGTGCACCTCAGGCATCAAAATCTAAACATAAGTATTATCTCTTGGTGAGGAGCTGATTGGCTGTGCAGTGGTATCTGGATCCTGCTGGTTTCCAGAGCTTGCCAACTGGACAGAACTAGAGTCAAGCATGTTCTTTTACAGTCCACAGTCTTCAGAGAATTTCCTTTTATCAGCATTTGAAAAGACAATGGTCTCTTTGCTTTTAACATGTAGAGATGCTTTCACACACCTTTTACATCATAACCTGCTGGATGTAGTCTTCCTTTCAAAGTAAGAAATGGGTTTTCTTCCCTTCTTGGCTTAAGGTTAGTCAAGCAGGTTACTGGTCTCCAATGAGAGCTCACTAAGAGATCTTGGTGTTTCTGTCTTTACATCAAACATCGTTATAAAAGTCACCATCCAAAATCAAAAATTAGCTCAGGAAGCAGCAGCTTGAACCCACCAGATGCTATGGCTTCTCTTCTGACTGAAAAGCAAATGAATTTATGTCCTTGAGAAGGAACATGGTCCTCTTTCCCATGTATGTCTGGGCTCTAACCATTGGATTATAATATGAAAGACAGACATTGTCACTCTTCTCAATAGAAAGTGTCTGTATCTCTACTTAATGAAGTGTGTGTCTGAACTGGTAAACTGGTAATCTGAAAACATCTGCCAGTTCAGCCGCCTCAGGGGATGTTGCTGTGAGGGTGGCATCAAAGCAATCAGACAGGAACATCTCTGAGCATGCACAAAAGTGGAATTCAAGGAGCTTCAGTAATGTTTAAATAACCTGAGAAATGCCATAATAACATAGCCTCTTCCAAGGCTTCAGCTATTCAGCTGAATAGACAAATATAGGGTTTGGGTCTGAAGTCTTATTTTATGCATCCAGAGTCTAGATGTGAAGCCATTAGCACATTTTAGAAGGATTTCTCTACCTTAACACTGAGAAAAATGCAGATGACCTTCACAGCCACACTTTACCTCTGCAGAATTTCAGTCTGATATATAGAAGTTCATTGCTTTCTGGACAAACTTTGATGGTCTTTATTGTGTGAGAAATTCTGAGGTTCTGAAATTTGCTGCTTTTTAAAACAAAATACATTTTTATATATTTTGTTTAGAGAACTTTTGAGCTTTTCATGTTGATCCTGTTGTTTTGGCATTTATATTGCATTTTTTCTATGTATGCTTGTATGTTATAATCTGTAATACATGACAAAATGGAAGTGAAGGGCCCTGATCTTTTTTTTTGCATGACATCAAACATTTGAATACTTTCCCCTGAAAATTTTGACAAAATTGTCATGTTCTTGAAGAAAGTTTCATTTTGTCCAGTCAGCATTCTCCCATGCTCTTTTGGAACACTTTTTTACCAGTTCTAACTAAATTCACATGAGAAAGGTAAAGGCAGCAATATGGCAAACAACGCCTATGATATTTCAGAGAACAACTGCTTGACATTTATATTAGATTTCTGGCCGACTATTACAATATCTTTGATGAGTGAGATCTTGATTTAACTCCACATGGAGGTACGAATGCACCTCCCAGAGCCTGTGAAGATGCAGTGTCAAGGAGAAAGAGCAGATGGTGTTTGCCTTGTCCCTGCCCCCTGTGTATTACCCAAAGGGATGACAGCTTTACACTGCACCTTGGCTCCACAGAAACCTGATGATGGAAGGTCCCATGTGGTTGAACTGAATGAACCCATCTCCTGCTGCTCCTTTCATAAAGGTGTAGAAAACAAGTCTGGGAGAGATCTCAAGAGGCCATGTAATCCATTCCCTGCCCCCAGCTGGCATCAGTGGGTTCGTGGTTGACGCAACATAGTTTTGGGGGATATGTCAGCTGAGTGGGGTTTCATGTGCAGTGAGCTGGGGATGAAGGATCAAGAATCTTTGTAAGAATGTGGGGTGTTTATAGCTTTCTTTCCCAGATTAGAGACTAAGCATTCTGGTAGAAAATATTAGAGTTTGGGCAATGCTGAACCTTACAAAAGACAAGAAATTGTCAAGTGACCGAGTAGTGCCATGACAGTAGGAGAGAAGTTCCTCATGGCTGTTGATCCGGAGAAGAGGTAGGACCCATTGCTTCATGAAGATGCTTCAGCTCCTGGCTCTTAGAAGTGCATCTGCAAGTGCATGACTTGCAGATAGTTTCTACTTGTGTGCCCTCTTTGCTGTGCAGAAAAGCATTTATTCTCACAGGACAGGGAGATGCCAAATACACTGTAGTTCCCAAATCAATACTGTAGCTGCAGATAAGGCTGCTTCTCTATGCTTTGTTGGCTACTGAGTGTCTTCCAAATACATTACTGCCTTCTGGAGAGCAATGACTGTAGCAGTAGCCTCTCTCATGAAGACACCTTCTTTGGGGGAAAGAATTTAAAGCCTTGATGAAGACACATCTTGCTAGAGAGATATATTTATTCTCCTATTTGTACCTGGACCTTTATTTATGCCAAAAAATGACAGTGCAAATTTAGGATTAAAACAGACCACTGCATCCTTCTTTTACCAGTGAATGTACAAATTGTTGGCAAACAATGATTCAGTATTTAAAACCAGAGTATTTTCCTCTCGGTGCATCTGGAAATGTCAGGAAAAAAAATGTTGAAGGACTGTTTTATTGATGTTTTGTCTACAGTACTGAGCAAAAGAATGCTACTATGCATGAGAAAATATATGAAAAAAATTATAATCCACAAAAAATGTAATCAACCAATAAACCTGATATATATTTTCTCTCTTAAAAAAAAAAATGTTGTGTATCTAATATTTAAGGGTCCTCTAAAGATGTCTTTATCTTTTCTTTTCTCTGCCTACTTACTGAATGATTGATTTAGTTTTCAAGGAGATGAGGCTTTAGACTGTGAACGTCAGCCACCACCTAAAGGCAGAGCCTATGTGTCTATACAGGTGGGCAAGCAAGTGCATCCATGGTCCTGACTGAGGTTGATACTGCCACCTTTCTAGGCTTATGGGGTGGTGACTGCCTGATAGTGCTTGCAATATCTGTTTCTCTGTGTTAAAAAAAAAATACAGTTGCTATCATGTCTAATATGTATGCACATGTATAAGTGTACCAATTCTCTGGAAGCGGGAATAAGCTTAAAATTGTTATAATAATCGGTATGGGCTATACTGTGCCTTAAGGCACAGCCCTAAGCAAGGGCTGGTGCATAAACTAAAAAGAACAGGTTGGATTTTATTTCCTTCCTTTCATTTCCTCCTCTTCTCCTCCTCTGCCTAAGGAAAAACAGGGAAAAAAAAAAAAAAAAAAAAAAAAAGGCTAATTGCAAAATTCTCTTCCAGCCGTTTCTGAGTGTCATAATATCTCAGAACAGAAGTAATGAGACATTTTGGCAACACTGGACTCTTTCTCCCTAGGCACTTATCCTTTCGAGTCCCCAAGGGCTTCCAGCCCCCTCAGCTCTTTCTGGTTCCCTTAGGTCACTTCCTTCTGCTGTTACTTCAGATTCCTGTAGACATCTGGGTTCTTTTTCTGGGCAAGTACCACCTGACAAGTCCTTGGCATATTTGTCTATATATGTCACATCTTCATTACCTCAACCCTGTTGCAGCTCCCTTTGGGCCTCCTCACCTCATTTTTTCCCCAATTTTGTTTGCATAGGCATTTATACCTCTCTTTATACTACCATGAAATGTGGGACAGGCTGCAGGGTGAACTCTACTGGCTCAGTCAGGTTGTGCATGGGTCTGTGAGCTGAGGAAGTGGATTAAAGCCCCCACCTTTTGCCCACCAGTTTCTGCAAATGAAGAGTTTACAATTATTTTTGGCTGCCCAAATACCACACAGGTAATTCACTTCACTTCTATTCCTTTGCTAGGGTATTTGGTATTTTTAGGCACTTGACTGAGAGATTGATGATAAAAAACTGCTGACTCTGAGCTCCCCAAATAATCAGTGGAGAAAAACAGACAAACACACTGGAGGGAAATATGTATCTTGGGGGTGATGACTTATCCTCTGGAGTTGCCTGTATCTCCCTGTAGGGAGATGCTGGGAGAGTAGACTCTTTTTGCCTGCAGTTACATGTTGTGGATGTGGGTACTTGTTTCAGACAACAAACTGACAGGCATGTTACATTGATTTGTTTACTCTTTTTTATGATAAATATGATCATGTACCATGAATCATTCAGAGTTACATGAATCGCTTTGCTGTTCTCACTGTCTGACCTTTTTCATTTGATCATTGTTGATTCTTCCATTTACAAGAAGGAATCAAAAAGTCATGTTAAGGTCAAATACAGTTTATTTTAAAATTTAAGATCCCATACTAAAAGAAGAAAAAAGTTCAACTATTCATCCGTCTTTGAGTGCACTCAGTGGGTCACACTATTCCTACATCAAACCGAGATTTTTTTTTTATTTTCTTAAAAAAAAGGGGAAAAAAAAGATTAAGCCTGGAGACTTAGTTATTGCTGGTTCCCTAGTCACATCAGTCAGCAACATGGGATTTAAGGTGTCAGAATGACAAAGAACAGTTCAATTTGTTCTAACATTGCACCTATACTCATGTACATATTAGACAGCTATAAAATCTCAAAGAGGTACCATTTGAAACGATCTGTGTTAAAAGGGGGCAATTAGTGGGCAAGATGAAATGAAGGTACAGCTGTAATTATTTCATATCTTGAAACAAAAAAGAATGGCTGAGATGTAATTTCACTGTTAAGGAAATGCAAGGCTTCTAGAAAAAAAAAAAAAAAAGGAAACTTTTTAGAACTAATTGCTTGGCTCTAATTAGAGAATGTAACCTTTGGAGGAATAGTGGCTGTTGAAACTCCAATTTTATTTGCATATATTAATATGTACATGACAATTACACCCCCAGAGAAAGTACAGCCTGTGCCCCAAAAGCCTAGTTTTAAATTTAGAAGCAAGAAAGAAATTCTAAACAACTTAAGAACATTTCAGTGCTTCTGTAGACTTAGGATCCATTTTATGAAAACTTTGGACTGCTGAAATGACAAATCTAGTTGTTGTTTTAAAAGATGTAGAGATGCACGTGTTTATTTTTAAATGTTTGTACACAACTATCTATATCACCTATATCTATACCTGTGTAAGTGTGAAAAAAATTATATATATATCTAAATATGCAGATATACATAAAAGTTCTCAATATTTTGTCTGTATTTGCAACAGACGTTGGTAAGGAGATTGTGCCATCATACCCAGCAGTAACACAGGGATGTAGAAAACCCACCACTGTTACTCCCAAAGAGTTGATAAATGTGGGTAAACATGAGAGAATTTAGGGAACTTGGTGTTGAGGCTGGGGCACCCCAGACATTAAAATGTCACTACAACTTTGTTGAAATATCTGCTAAAGGTCTAGAATGTAACCTGGTAGCTCTAAATTGTTACCATTGAAATCTTGATTGCATAGGTAGTGAGCATAAGAGATTAAACTGGTTATAGAGGGAAGATCGGGTGGATTGCAGGCAATCATACACGATCCAAACACCACACTGAAGACAAAGTCTTTCTGCTGTTTCTTATGCAGGTTTGCCCTACAAAGGTTACAGAAAAGATAGGAAACAGTGTGAATGACTAGTCGAGAAGGTAAAAAAAACCCAGGGTCATCGTAGTCTGGCTTAATAAAGAATCAGAAATGTAGAAAAGGAAATATCTATGAAACCTCTACTAGGTAGTAACTGGCAACTCCATTTGGATGGAGCTCTAGCAAATTTATTGCGTGGAACAGTTGTGAGATGATTAATGACTGAATAGTTTTCCCAACATATCTGCAAACTCTCTGGTAATTTTATATTCTTGTGTCTTTACAACATTTCAAACTCTTTGACCTATCTTCCTCTTTTTGGTTAAGTATTCTGGTTGCTGTGGCACAGAGGTGGAGCAGAGTTATTACTTCCAATAATCAGAGGTGTTGTTGCAGTTCACCAAACACATAGTCATACATCCACGATAGGTTAGGAATATTCTCATATGTGTGTATATATGTTTAGCAAACCAAAATATATAAAACAACATTTCAGAAAAATTCAGATGAAGACTTTTGATGAAGGAAACCTCAGAAAAGAATAATGATGGCAACAAATATTTCATATTTACAAATATTAACAAATCTGCAATTTCAGCTGAGTTTTATGTAATTAAAAATCTTTATTATTTTGAAATATCACTATAAATCAAATTATGTTATTGCACTGAAATAAATATCTACCAGAAAAAAACAAACAAAATGCTTCACTCTTTTTTTCTGTAATTTGTACAGTCTCAAGCATTACATGCAAAAAATATACATATTAACCATTTCTGCAAAACAAAAGTCTACCTAAAAGTCTGGAGGGTTCTTGATTCAAAATTCAGCAGTTTATGGTGCAAATACTTTGAAAAGGTAGTAGAAAAAAAACCCCAAAGCCCCCAAAACCAAATATAGTTGATATAACTTTTGATAAATGTTTAAATTAACCTTCCAGAACAAAAACTTAGTTATGCTGATATTGTAAGTTTTCAGCAAAAACAGGCTAGATAAACTTCTTGAAGCATTTAATTATCTTTAAAAAATCTATCAATTTTAGTTTACAGATTCCAAACTCAAGGTCTCTGATATCTGAGAAAATATACTCTTGATCCTTAAGAAAACTCTTCTTTTGAAAATCAAGGTGCTTTTTTTTAATGCATAAAAGTGAAGCGAAAGTTTGGGCAACTGCATTTGAGAATCCTGTTCAGTGTTTTTAATTAATAAGGGCAAAATTCATTCACAGATGTAAGACAGCAAAGCAGTGTGCATCTTGAATCTACGTAAGACTTCAGAAGTATAATCAGGACACACATACTACATCTCTCTAGTACATTAAATAATCCCAGGGCTGTTGGTAGAGGCACTGGATACTAGTGATCAGCTGCCAGCATGGTCCATGGCACGCTTGGCAAGCACTCTTCTGTTTCCTGAAATGGTTTAGGAATTAATAGGGTCCAGGAATTAGTTCTAGTTTGGATGTTGTGACCTTCCTTTGTGATGCAAAATTCATTAAGAGTTTGAGTATGGACAGACGATAACTGCTCATCTCAGGGCCAGAGAACAGACTCGGGCTCTTTAGCCAGAGTCTTAGACTGTCTTCACATTGGGAACTTCTTCCTGAATGAATGTGAAGGGTTTTAAATTTTTTTCCTAATGATGTGGATTAATGGCAGGCATTTCTTTCATGATCTAGATGCCAAGCTTACCACTGAAACTCTTTATCTGGGTGTTGCTTTAAAGCAGAAAGGAAAAGTTGTTTTCTATATGAGTGGGTCTTATTTTTCCAATGACCAAATTCAGTCAGGAAGAGGCAGAACAAAGTGTAGATTTCTAAGATGAAGGATAAGGTCGACAGTTGGTTTTTTTCAAAGAAATACCTGATTTTAGTGAAACCAAAGGTAGTTCAGCACATTTAAGGAGATGTTTAAGACCACATCCATTCTTAGTTACAGTGATGCCACTGAACCATCTTAAGTTTCTATGTAGGCCAAACTCTGACCATTGCTAATTTTATTTGCACTGCACACCACCGAAGATCAAAGTAAGCCATTGGCAATTCTCTTTTTTTTTTTTTGCCAGAATCATGAGGCTTTCTACTGGATAACTTCTTTTCCTAAGGGGAAAAATAAAAATATGAATAAAATAACAAGTGAAATTTATGACAGTGCTGTTTCTGAGACACAAGTAATGTGTCTTCATATGAAAGCGAATGCTTATTCATTTAGTAGTGTAAGTGATAGCATGACGGCAGAGTCAGTGTATGGCACAGGGATCATTCATATCTTGTTACAACCAGTGATTACAGAGGAGTCATTTTGTAGTTCAACAGCATTATTGAGGCTTATTCTCTGTAACAAATGATATCTTTTATTTTATTTTGTGATTATCCAACAGATCACTGAACCATAAAGTGCTGCTGCTCCCAGCTAACAGAAAGAAATACCAGGGCCATATGTCTCTCATGGAACTGTTACTGTTCTGTATATAATTATCATTTTTCTATCTGCCATTCACAGTGTGCAGGTCAGACTCCAGTTACCTCTGATATTTTTGAGACTCTGACAAAAACCGTGGGAGATGGAATTTTTGTAATAATAGATGTAATGACTAATCATTATTCTTCTCCCCAAGTCAATGTGAAAGATTGTTTTAAAATTCAATTAAAAATTTCAGCCTGACATCTGCATGATTAGAGCCATTTAGTATAACATCTGACTTGCATAAATATGAATAATATCATCTTCATAAGAGCAATTTCCATTTTTTATTCACTTACTAAAAACAGTAAGATCAATGATCTTTATACTCAGTGACCATCTCAGGCAAGATGCCATATGGATTTTGAACCACAAAAACATTTTCATATATATATATATATATATATATATATATATATAAAATTACTAATATGACACACGATGCACTTGATTACACTCCTATTTCTTTCAGCATACAAAATTTACACTATCTTATCTGTAATGAGTCCTGTAGTTTCAGAACTACTCTGTACACACTCTCCTAAGAAGCATGCTTAAAGGAATTATTCATTCATGTATGCTTCCACATTAACACATAAAAAAATAATCAATACAGCCAAGCTAAAGGCACACATACCAGTCATCCTTTTCCTTCTAGCGTTTACAAAGACAGAACAGAGAAATCCTGGAGTTATTTTATCAACTGTAGCTTTTTGGCTCATACCCATTGCAGAAACATCTGAATCACACAAATATAATTATTTTCTGTTTAGCCAGAAATACTTAAAAAAAGTTATGAAAAACATCTTCCAAGAGCAACCCACTAAAGGAAATAAAATTTATAAATAAAGGAACACGAAGTCATCTGAAATAAGAAGCCAGATTCAGCTAAATTCATCTTTTCAGCCCCATACTAATGAAGACTGCTTAAAAGACTGCAGTGTAAACTATTCTGAATAGGAACCAAATGCACAATATTTTTAGGAGTTTGCATATACAGCCTGTTGAAAGATAGGACAGGGAATGATATCTTTAGGCCAATAGTTCTGAGGACCATATGATGGAAAGGTTATAAAAGATCTGCTCACAGCTCTGAGCTATAGGAGATTGGCAACATAAAGATGTGTCTGAAATATTTCTGATATTTTAATTTGTACAGAAGAGACACAGGACCCTTTATGATATCACCTTGGATAAGTGATGAAGCATTTGTTTTTCAGGAGACCATGCCCAGAGCTTCCACAGAACTGGGAACAAGCTCAACCCAGCAGCACCTGCAGTCAAGAAGCATGTTTTAGCTTGGGAGAAAAATTAAAAACAGACTTTCTTGCTTTTGCTACTCTTGAATATGTCCTGGAAGCACTTTGCTTAAATTTGTCCAAAGGAGTAAAATCACAAAGCAACAAGCCAGGTGGAGGGACAACTTGAATGAAAACTGAGACATGATGTGCTGGAGATGAATTGGAGGAAGAAGGTACCATTACAAACGTTTGCAGAAAAATACATAAAAAGATAAAATTCAATGTCTGAAAATTGGGGTGCAGGAGAATTCTCTACTACTAATTCTTGCTGCTCTGGTACTTAGACAACTTGGATCATTTCCAAGCCTGTGTTTTGTTAATAGTCATCACAATAAGCAATGTCCATTAGCTTAACTAGTTTTTCTCCCTGACATATTTTCAGACAGAAGTCATCCCTGCATTATCTTCATTGAAAACAAGTCAAGCTTTTCTGGGGAACTATTCCCCATACCTGATATTAACCATCTAATTTAAGTGACTAAATTAGGAAGCTGTCCCTCTGTAGTCTGTATAGCTACATCCACACCAGCAAAGTAAGAAGACCAGGGCATGACCAAGATGATAATGATTGTTAATCTCATGCCTGACATGATTTTGCTCTGGGCCAACTTGCATGGTGAGCAGTACATGGTTTAGCACAATCCAGGGAGAACTGGTTTACCAGTATAGATTTAGCCAATGTGATCAATGGAAAAAAATCTAATTTCTCTGAAGGATTACTCCAGTAAATATAAACTAGATGCTTTGACTGTGCTCTGGAGGATCCTACCTCTTCTTACTGGCTGATGACAACAGTGGCATAAAGATAAGGTGTGTGCATTTTTAAGTTAGATGCCTAAACTCTGTGTGTAGATGGAAATCCTACAGAGGCAGGATCCCCTTCAAGCCCAAGAGAGTTCACAATGTAAGGATTAAGCATAAAGTCCAACAGAATTTTATTGTTTAAATGTTTCTTTTATTGTGAAAGAAGATAAACTTTTCAGATTTTCAAAAATGTCAGATAGTCATCAAAATGCTTAGTTAACTACAAATAAGATTGAAAGTTTGAATCCTCATATCATATAATTTATGACTATATTAGCTAAGCCACACTAATTTTAACGTTCAGTTGAAATTACCATATTTGGATGATAATGTGGCAAGCTGTGTTCTGAATGACACCATCCTCAACTTGACTGAACTGAGTTATGTTTGTAAAGGAAACAAAAGATCATTCTATAAATTTTACTGTTTACCTAAAAGTGAACCAAATAACAGGGAATATGTCATATAGAATAATCTAAATTTGTTGCTAAAACAATTGATTAAAACACACAGCTTCTGATGTCTAGTGATGAAATATAGATGACGCCTAAAGGTAGCAGAATGTGGCCTGCAAATCAGATGTCCTAGAAAGTGCCATAAAGTAGGAACAAAACCATGATACAGTGTTGGGGCTAAAAACATGAATGGACTCTTTAGGGGAATAAACAGACCAGTTGTGAACTGAGAAGGAATCTTCCCTCTACACATGTGTGGCAGGTGCACCCACCCAATGAAAATAGGGCTTCTTGGCTGCTGAAGTGTAGCAGCTCCTGACTGCCTTTGCTCTCGGGGCTTCACGGTAATTGGGGCCTTTGGCCAATGGGAGCCGCTATTGACTACAGGTCAGATTCAGCCTGGGTATAAATGGAGTCCCCTGGGGGAGCCATTTTGAGTTTGTCCCCTGGAGCAGCACGCTGTGGTCGAGGACTCTCCCCTTGGGTCGGGACACTGCCCAAGGAAACTCCTCAAGGTGACTTGGGTCGGGACGCTGCCCTGAGCAGGTCCTCAAGGTTGAGAGCCCTCATTGTTAGGTGAGTGATAGAGCGTTTTGGGTTGTTGTTAAACCCTAGGGAGTGGTGCTTTGTTATGCATTTTGGGTTGTCGTTAAACCCTAGGAAGTTGTTCTGTTCTCCTCTCACAGACATTGGAACCTGTAATTTACAGAGAGTTAGTTAATTGTGTTAATAATAAATTTTTAGGTTTTGGTGGTTGGTTGTTTATTTGAGAGCCTCCGTAACAACATGGTTCTGTGGTCGTCCACAGAAAAATATCATTACCAGTTCTGGTGTCCATATTTGAAAAAAGAAATTTAAAAGTTGAAGAGGATACAGTTAAGAATCATGAAAATTATATGAAGTATTAAATAATGTTTTAAAGTGTAGGTTGTTGATTGTTCAGACCATTTATATGAAGAAACAGTATGGTCACAGGAGAAGAAAACATCATATGATAAAGGGTTATTTTGTATGGCAAAAGGAGATATAGAATGAAATGATGTCTGGAGTTTGAAATCAAGAACTTCCAAACTAGCAATAAAATGTAAGGGTTTTTTTTGTTGTTGTTTTTTTTTTTTTTTTACAACATGGGTGCTAAAACTTTGCAAGAAACTGCTATGAGTTTCTGTGTTTACTTGCTCCAAAGATCTTAACACAAAGACTATCCCTTGGGAAAGATACAGTAGTCAAACAATCTGTTGCCATCAATATATTGGTAATTAAGTGAAATTCTGTACAGGTTTTGGAATGGAGAATGGGTTGATCTCTTCAGCCTTAAGCTTTACCAAGAAAATAACATTTCAGTTAGAGCAGGGAATGTAGAGGAAGAGGATTTAAGGTTCTCTGCTCTGGAGCAAGGATTAAGTTTGGCTTTACTATGAATTTCTGCTACAGATATGTCTTATCAGTCAGTCAATCAATTTCATTTTGACAGGCTGGATCACTGGGCTAAGGCCAACTGTAGGAGTTTCAATAAGGCTAAATGCCGGGTGCTGCACTTTGGCCACAACCCCCAGCAGCGCTACAGGCTTGGGGAGCAGTGGCTGGAGAGCTGCCAGTCAGAGAGGGACCTGGGGGCAGTGATTGACAGCCGGCTGAACATGAGCCAGCAGTGTGCCCAGGTGGCCAAGAAGGCCAATAGTATCCTGGTTTGTATCAGAAATAGCGTGGCTAGCAGGGACAGGGAAGGGATCTTACCCCTGTACTTGGCACTGGTGAGGCCGCACCTCGATTACTGTGTTTAGTTTTGAGGCCCTCACTACATAAAGGACATTGAATGACTCGAGCGTGTCCAGAGAAGGGTAATGAAGCTGGTGAAGGGTCTGGAGCACAAGTCTGATGGGGAGCGGCTGAGGGAACTGGGGGGGTTTAGTCTGGAGAAGAGGAGGCTGAGGGGAGACCTCATCGCCCTCTACAACTCCCTGAAAGGAGGTTGCGAGAGCTGAGGATGAGTCTCTTTAACCAAGTAACAAGTGATAGAACAAGAGGTAATGGCCTCGAGTCTATGAGGCTTGATGAGATGCATCCCAGAGTCCTGAGGGAATTGGCTGATGTAGTTGCCAACCCACGCTGTATGATATTTGAAAAGTCATGGCAGCCAGGTGAAGTCCCTAGTGACTGGAAAGAGGGAAACATTGCACCCATTTTTAGAAAGGGTAGAAAGGAGGACTCTGGGAACTACTGACCTGTCAGCCTCACCTCTGTGCCTGGGAAGTTCATGGAACAGACCCTCCTAGAAGCTACACTAAGGCACATGAGGACAGGGAGATGATTCGATGCAGCCAGCATGTCTTCACCCAGGACAGGTCTTGCCTGACCAACTTAGTGGCCTTCTGTAATAGAGTGACTACATCAGTGAACAAGAGAAGAGCTATGGATGTCATCTATCTGGACTTCTGTAATGCCTTTGACATGATCCCCCACAACATTCTTCTCTTTAAATTAGAGATATCTGAATTTGATAGGTGGACTGTTCAGTGGATGAGGAATTGGTTGGATGGTCACATCCAGAGGTTAGTGATCAACAGCTCAATGCCCAGATAGAGATCGATGATAAGTGGTGTCCTGCAGGGGTCTGTATTGGGACCAGCACTGTTGACTATCTTCATCAGTGACATAGACAGCGGGATCAAGTGCACCCTCAGCAAGTCTGCAGATGACACCAAGCTGAGTGGTGCAGTTGACATGCCTGACGGACAGGATGCCATGCAGAGGGACCTGGACAAGCTCGAGCAGTGGGCCTGTGTGAATGTCATGAGGTTCAACAAGGCCAAGAGCAAATTCCTGCACATGAGTGGGGCAATCCCATGCACAAATACAAGTGGGGCAAAGAGTGGATTGAGAGCAGCCCTGAAGAGAAGGACTTGTGGATATTAGCCAATGAAAAGCTGAACATGACCCAGCAATGCACACTTTCAGCCCAGAAATTCAACTATCTTGGGGTACATCAAAAGCAGTGTGGCCAACAGGTTGAGGGAGGTAATTCTCCCCCTCTACTCTGCTCTCATGAGACCCCACCTGCAGTGCTGTGTCTAGCTCTGGGGCCCCCAACATAAAAAGGACACGGACCTGCTCTAGCGGGTCCAGAGAAGGACCATAAAGATGACCAGGGGGGTGGAGTACCTCTCCTATGACAAAAGGATGACAGAATTGATGTTATTCAGTCTGTAGAAGAGAAGGCTCCAGGGAGTCCTTATAGTGGCCTTCCAGAACTTAAAGGGGGTTTATAAGAAAGATAGGGATAGACTTTTTAGTAGGGCGTGTAACAACTGGACAAGGAGTAATGGTTTTAAACTAAAAGATGGTAGATTCAGACTAGATATAAGGAAGAAGTTCTTTATTGTGAGATGGTGAAACACTGGAACAAGTTGCCCAGAGAGGTGGTAGATGCCCCATCCCTGGAAACATTCAAGGTCAGGTTGGATGGGACTCTGAGCAAGGGATGTCCCTGCTCATTGCAGGGGGCTTGGACTAGATGACCTTTAAAGATCCCTTCCAACCTGGACCATTCTATGACACAACTTTCTTCAGGAGACCAAGAGCAGTAGAACTTCCTTATCTCCTGATGATAAAGACATGAAATCTTTATTTCACTGAAGTTGCACAAAGACAATTTTCGGAACTGCCTTGACAGTCAGTAAGGGGAGAAAAAAAAAGCATCTTTAGAGGACAAATAATCTTGCTTAATCATAGAATCATAAAATGACCTATCTTTCAAAATACATAGATTTCTTTACATTTTATCCTACAGTTTTAATTTGGTTCTCAAAATGGAAAAGATAAAAGACCAGTTTCTTGCGCTGATTTATATCCTGTGATGCTGCAGGGTTTGAAAATCAGAAAAAAATCTTGGGTCTAAATCCTTCAGGGTCAAATCGGCAGCCTTTTCTTTACCCTGCAAGCCAATACTCAAAAGAATAATGTCTTTCAGCTCTGCTATAGCAGACAATGCATAGGGGTTTTTCCGTTTAGCTGTGGAAATGTGTCTAAATTAATCTCTGGTGTGCCTCCATTCATTCCTGTGGAGCTATATCAGGCATACAATTGGCTCAAGGGACCATATTCTCAGCTTCTATGGAATGACTTCTCTGTCTTTAGTGATTCTACAGATTTACACAACTTTTTTTAGCCACTGTAGAGCTGTTGAGTATTTCCAGAATAGTTTAAGTGAGTAACAGAACTCTTCTAAAGTCTTCCACAGTTAGGTGCTTCTACTCCTATTAAACATCTGCTTCATAGCTGAAATAAGGCCCAGTGCCAAATTTATCATAACAGATGAGGTAGTGAAAGAATTCTGCAGTCTACTACAAAAATAAAGCCTGAAAAGTCAGAATTAACTAAGAATCCTCATATTACTAGTGCTGAAAATGGCTTAGTAAGGTTTGAAATTTAAAGTACTGCAAAGAAATTGAGAAGAAGTCACATTTCTTCATCTGCAGTTCTGTCATCTGTCTTTATAATCTGATTTTAAGTGTTCTGCTAATAGTTTCTTAAAACAGCTAATGCAATAGGTATGGATTGTTAAAAATAATAACAATTATCATTCCTTAGCATCAGATGGAGACACTGAAAATAGGTATTGCTGAGTATAGCTGTACCCTGAGTTGCATCAAATGCAATTTTTGAGACTTTCAGAAATGCTCCAAGATGATCTAGCTCAACTCCTGCTAAAGTTAATGCCACCATCAGTAGTTGCACTGGGACCAGAATTAAAGCATCTGAGAGGCCTGCAATGTCAAAATTGTAACCTTAAAGGCCATTCATGGATTTTGATCCTGAGAAGAGAGTCAGTGATGTGTGCCTGAGTCAAATCATTCCTTTCTTCAACTTTATTTGCATGGAGAATAAACTTCTACATGACTTGTTTTTTCAATCTGTTTTGAATGCTTCCTTGCAAAGTAGTTTTCTTTGAAACTAATGCAACTATTTCTGTGAGTAGCTGAGCATCCATGAACGAGATCCTTTGTCTGGTTCTAAGACCTGATTGATCACCATAATATGACCCTGATATTCAGGAAGCAAACCTAGCAGAAACACTGGAGGTTCTGGCTCAAGTGCTCCCCAACATGATGAGACTGACAGCCTTTGGCCCCAAAATACTTTGCCTCATCAAGCCAGCAACTCTACTTCAATTTTACTAGCATCCTGACTAGTTAAATGTCCAGAACTCACCTAGAAGACCTGAACCACAGCTGGCCTGTGATCTGCTGCTGTCTTCACTCTGATTTTCTATACCTGGTGTGGAAATAGCAATTAAAGCCAAGCCAGGCTACATGAAGGCTTTGCTGCTGGTGCTCACCAGGCAAGCACAAACACAAGCCAAAGCATCCATGCATAACAAAGGGGTTTTTTTAATTTTATAATCATGTATAGCCAAGTAGTATTTGGATGCTCTCCTTCAAAGCATGCAGTTCCTCCACTGGATATAAAGAAGGAATATTATTATTAGCTATTTCTTTTTGTGAAATCATTTATATGTATAAATTGCAGCAATACATTGACCAAACTACACCATTTACTAAAAAAATAAAAACATATGCCAGATGATCCCACTATTATCAGTGCATTTAGCTTTCCCCTAATACTTTGAGTGCTGTCATTAAAACTGAAGCTACAGCAATATTTTAGCCATCTCTGTACCTAGAAGATTTCTCTATTACTTTGTCCATGAACGTTTTCCTTGGATGATTGGTTGACAATATCTAAAGGATAATTTTAGGTCCTGAAGAATTAAACACAGGTCTATTTTTATGAGGTGGGACAGATTGGAAACAGTTTTTTTCCCTTGTTCCAATGAAATTGGAAATGAAAAGAATGTGTGTCATATGAGGGACAAGTGTCATGAAGCCCATCTGAATTATACTTCATACCCCACTTTATAGCCTAATGTTCAACTATATCCATTTTTTCTGGCAGTATTTCGCCCATCAAAAACAAGTTATTGACACTTATGTCTCATATATAAATCAAATCCAGCAGTAAAAGTAAAGAAGGTGGTTTCAGAGAGAGTCAGTGATGGGGTAGAATAATGTATTTGTTTTTTTCCTTTAGGATATCACTTTAATATCACCCAGAAACAATGACAGAAAATCATTCCAATTAAATGGTCTTAAAAATAAGATATAAAGCAAATTCAGGTGATCTCATTCTGTCGTGTGTGTCAGAGTAGACACCACAAAACTGAGCAGAAATAGTTTAAATTTAGCTATCTTAGCATATGTGTACAAGGACTGAGAATGTGGAAATTTGATTTGCTTCACTGGAGTCAATTAAGAAGGACTCTCAACAAGGTAGGGTTGAAGTGCATTGACAGGGCACTGGGAATACTTCTAGTATTGATTGGCACTGGCTTGGGTACAAATAAAGCAAAGCATTCTGGTTTCTGACATTCATTTTCTATAACAGAGAAATTACACTAATGGATAAAATGATAATGAAAAAGGGAATGCAGAGAATAGGAGTTCTCCATGGAGATATATTCCCCTCAGATGTTAAGCTGTAGCTACGCCTTCATTATAAAAGATTTTGCTGCCTAATATACAGCTCCTGCTTTTTTTTCTCCTGTTACACTGACCTGTGCTTATTGGTCTCTCTCCTTAACCTCTCAGAAGTTCCTTGATTATAAGGGCAGAGCTTAATGAGGTCAGCAGTTTCTGCTCCTCTATGGAAGAGCAGCTCCTCAAAGCCCTACCTTATCCTGGTAGTCAATGTCTTTGATGCTACTTAACAGGGGGAAATGTTCATTCATGTCTATTTTCCAGCTGGAGAGGATGAAACAGTTCTGCTTCATATTAGATCACCCCTTTCTCTCTGAAGTATGTGTGGAGGTAGGAAGGACTAACAGCTACTCCTTCTCCATCCTCGAGAGAATTAGGTTTGGAAACCATACAAATGTCTTCTTTTGGTTTTTTTCAGATCTCTTTGACATTTATGAGAAGTTGTTTGATGATACTTGTATCATTGGTGTGCATCTTATAATTCAGGTTTGACCAATACAACGCACAATTTCTTCCATTAGGATTTTCCTTAATGGTGCAACCAATGAACCCAAGTGTTCATCTGCCTGTCGCTGAGTACAGACAAATAAAGCTGTATGAAATCTGTGCTACAAAGGTGGCTGTTGCAGGAAGCAAGATCTGAATAATTTTCCCCAACGTAATTTGTTTCCTAATCTCATTAACTGTGATGGTCATATGCCTGTAGCATGTCCTTTGCTTTATGTACTTCCCAGGCTTCTATTTCTAAGCAAAATCTTTACTGCCATAATTATAAATGTGTCATGGTATATTTATTTATGTAACAGTTCAATCTATTAAAAAATGTTTTGCATGATGCCCTTTGATCCCAAGTTCCAGAGATAGACAATGCATTTTTCCCTTTAACAGATTCATCTTTTTTCTACTGGGAGATTTCATAACTTTGTACCTTATCTTATACATCCATTATTTCTTGTTGTGAAAATTCTACCAGCATGCCAATCATTCTTGTCACCAATCATTTAAAACCCTTCTTGCATTGAGAACCACAGACTTTTCTCACTCATATCAACTTTAGCACAGAAATGCTATTTGCTTCAGTGCCCTAGCTCTGTATATTCACCCTGGAAATGGAAAGGCTCAGAATGACTTTTGTGACTGTAACTTTTCATGAACGGTAATAAGATATGATGTCCCTAATAGAACACAAACTATAATTTTCCAGGAGTTCTGGAGGGAAGGAGCAGGTGCAATACTAAATCCATTATAAGATTAAGATTGGTGACTTTATATGACATGCTTGAGTTAATTAGCAGCAAATGAGAGTTGATGAATTTGCTAGTTCTATGTCTGCCTTCACTAATCTGCCATAGTACCTGACAGACACCTCACAATTTTTTGTAGATTTCCTCAAAACATGTCTCTAAGGTAAGGTGTTTTAGACGCTATTTAAATACTGCCAATTCCTGTTTTGAATTGAGGATCTGAGGGACATGTGCAGAATATCTGCTCAAAACATCCAGCTTGGCTATGGTAAGATGTATTGACAAAACAGGTGACTATCCCCAGCAGGCTATGCCTAAGCATGCACTCTGTTGCTCCAGATACTGACCTGACCCATAGGTTTGGCTTCCTGTCTTCATCTTGGACCTACTTTGTCACCATGTCTAAGACTGATCTGGACTCTTGACTGAACCTAGTTATCACCACTACAGCTGCTCTGCCCACCTTGCTCAAGTGCTGTGTGGCTGTCACTTTTGTTGGTGAGGCCACTGCCTCTGTCAGTCTTGCTGTCACTCTGGCTCCTGGCTCCTCTCCCCTTAAGAAGCAGTGCCTCCTTTGTTGCTCTCTGATATTTAAGCACCAAGGGAATTACCTGCCCGAACATAGACACACTAGTTGATTTTAAGTGTTCCTGGGATTGAGAGCCCAAGAGCATACACTCTAAATCCTTTTCTGATGCCCAGCAGCATAAAATCTGCTCTGATACTTAGGAAGAGATAGAGAGTTCAGTCTGGACCAAAGCAATTTCCCCAATGTCACGCAACAAGTCTTTGGCAACTCAGACTGTCTTCCTCATTTCCCAAATCCAGGGTTAATGTCTGAATTGCTGGGATGGCTTTTCCACCTAGTTACAGCAGCTTCAAAGAGTGATCCATTTCTTAGTTTCTTTACCTGCTATTCCTCATGTACCCACAGACACACAGCAGATGGTTAGATATCTGCAATACTGAAGAATAAAGGTGAATAATGATACAATAGGAAGAATGTTAAATTGTACAAGTCATCTCTTAAATATTCATTTGAATTGTTTTAAGGATATGGGTACTAATGTCTCACTATCTTTGAAAGAATGATTTTCTTTCATCAAACACAAATGGGTCAACTATCTTTGATCAATGAGTAATGACTTATAAAAAGCCAAGCCTAGCCTGTTTGTCCAGGTAATTGATAGTAGTTGGGTATTCTCTGAGTTTGAAGATTGGAACTAATTATTAGAATTTAGTTTCTTGGTTCTTTAATGATTTAAGTTACTTTTTCAAAAGAAATCAGTGCTGAGCTCTTTGAAGGAGTTAGTCAACCCCAAGGTTAAAGACATAAAACCAATGAGTTAGAAAGCCAGTGATGCTGTTGATCAAGTTTCAGCTCCAACATCTGGGGCATATTCAAAAGTTACAAAATGATGGAAAGACTTTTGCTGGCTCAAGTGAGCTTCAGATCATGCACCAGACAAAGACTCTCCCATTTACTTCTACAAGTATTTTCTCTGCACACTGTGTAGTTCTGAAAAGCTTTCTTTCTGTTAGCATCTCCCACAAGCATTCCTCTTAGCAGCTTAATACCTGCCATCTTCTAGGCACAAGGAAAACAGATTTGTTTCTATAAAACCTCTTCTCAGTGTATTCCTACATCTTTCACAGTTAACCTTTTTGACAATTTTCCAAAGCACTGTAGTCAGATAAGCGAGCTGAAGAGCTTCTTTTGCATAGAGGTCTTAACACTGGCCTTCCTGGTGGTCTTGACCTAAACCAGTTAAGTCAACACTCCAATAACACCGATGTGTTTCAGATGAAAACCTGTAAAACAAAAGTAAGTATATGTCAGTGAGCATGCAACAATTAAGGTGATAAGACTGGGAGTAAAAAATGGTATCTCTGTGGGTTTTTGTGCATTGTGGGAATAGAGAGAGATGGACCTGGTGGATACAGAGAAAATGAGAAGACAGTGAGGGTGGAGCAAGGAAGGACAGAAAAAAAAAGAAAAGAAGGGAAGAAAAGGCAGCTATGGAAAGGAAGATGATGGCATGAGGACAGAATCTGGAAACTGAAAGAGCAGGGGAATATCAGGGAAAGTAAAACAAAAAGATAGTGATAGTTACAGAATTAAAATTATGTTTATATGAGATGGTGGGTGGCTTCATCTGACCACTTTCACAGATAGCATAGGCACCTACATTTGAGGTACCAATACTGATTTCTTTTACAGAAATGGAGGCCAAAAAGACTCCTTGGTTGTGATTCATTTCATGTTAGATTCGGTCTTATACAGGTCAGGTAATCATATCCTTTTTCAGTGCCTGTAAAGTGGCTTTGAGTTAGCCCAAAGGAGGACACTCAGGTTGCAGATGCCTAAAGTTAGAAGGTGGATCTACTCATATTGTTTATATTAAGCTTTTGAAGTGTTGGAAACACAGGCAAAGTATCAAGAATCTTACCATCATATTTGCTCTGAGCTGGGTAGATTTGTCTTCTCACTTTGGTCTAGAGCTGCTGTTTATGAAGTCCAGAGGCTCCAGTAATTGCTGAGCTTGAGAAATTGCACTGGAATCAAGAATCCTCTTAGGTTTGGCTTCAGCTTTTGGATAAATCAGGAGGGGCAGCTAGACGACACATTTATAGTCTCACTGTACCCCACATGAGCTACTCTGTATGCTTTTCCCACTCAACTGTAAATACAACAAGATGTGTGAACCAGAGAGAGAATGACTATTCACATCAAAGAATAGTTTTGGCCCAAGAACAATCGGGTGTAAAATACCCATGAGTATATTTATCATGGAAAGTTGAAGCAGGCTAATAAAACATCAGAGGAGGAAGGTTTTGGAACAGCCCCTCAGTACAAGTACCGGGAGCAGAAAAACACCCCCAAAGCCTAATTATTTTTCAGATGGAACTTGGTACATGTATTAAAGGGATCATAATATGCTTCTGCAATAACTGGAGAAGAAGCTTGGAAATCCAGGGTATGTCTTCCAGTCCAATATTCTTAGGTTCGTACCTATCTATCTTTGGAGAGAAAGGTAACACCTCTGTCATTTCCAAGGGAGGCAGTGTAACTTACATCAGGAAAAAGATTGGACCAATTGTGTGAATGTTATTTGCAATATTTTTTTCCTCTCCTGTTTTTCCCCATGGACATGTCTGCATTTTCAGATCCCAGGAAAAAAAAAATAAAAAAGAAGGAAGAAAAAAAAAAGAAGGAAAAAAAAAAAGAAGAAAAAAACCCCCCTATTTCTACCCAATGGGGACCTCCCTCATTCTCGCTTCTGATGTTTGGTTGCTAATTTGCACTTTTCATACACCCAGAAGCAAATGCCTGTCTGACACAAAATAAAACAAGATGCTTCAAGTACTGTTTGGTTCTTTAGGAAGAAAATAATTTTTGAAAATAAAATGTACTCACCAAACAACCTACCAATGCCCACTGACATTCTCCATGGTGTGTCTGACAGAGGCAAAATGTAGCACAATACAGAACAAAAAGGCATTTTATATGTCTAGCAGAAATCTTTTTTTTTTTTTTTTTTTTTTTTCTGGGAAACTATCATAGCTCTAATTTAAAAAAAAAAAAAAATCACATGCAAATACTGAGAAGTTATTAATTGTAAAGGTGGGGAAAGGAGGGGCTAAAAATAAAACACCTTCTTCCCTTGTATTTCTTGAAATATATAAAAATAGCTTTTCCTTTTGAATTAATTTGCTTTCTTACCCTTCATCCTTTCTTCCCAGTTACAGAATTATTCTTCATTTGACAGATAGTAGCCATGAGATAATTTTGGGTTTTGTTTTGGGTTTTTTTTTAATAGCAGTTTGGAATCTTTGTTTTCAGAGAGGAGGCCCACCAGGCACAATTTGGGACTTGTTATTAAAGACAAACTAACATCCCCCAAAGATTTCAAACACTTCATGCCAGAATGTGATATTTTAAAGCATTTCCCATTTCACATAATTGGATGCACGTGGCTTAGCAAGAGAAAGACAGTTTCAGCAAACAGAAGAATTAATGCAATTTATTCGAGATGGTCTCACAGGAGAGAAATGGATTTTATGCATAATTCCGAGGAAGATAAAAAATGTTGAAATCAGTTAGGACTTCTGCTTCAAGACCACTGACCTAAGCTAAGGTGGTTATTATAGACAAGGATGGAATTTAGAAAAAGTTGTCAAATTAGTATTCATCTTGGATCCAAAATGAGCACAATTATCATCACTGGGAATATGAGTTCCATCCTTATACTTTCTTGGGATGCTTAGTCAAATAATTAGTAAAACTATTTCTAATGTTTGCATAATAATGAAAAAATATCCATATTCCGAGGAAAAAAAAAAAACCACAACTGAAATGTCAAAATTCAGTCCTTTAAAATTATTATAAATGATATCCATTTAAGATATTTATTGTGACATTTGTTAAACTGTCTTCATATTTAAAATCTGCCTGTTACAAATTTAGGACCCTGAGGTTAAACCACTATTTGACACAAACATTGAGGCTTCTGGATAAAGAAAAGGAAGTTGCTTAGATGTGTAATAATAATTCTCTGTATTTATATGTCACAGTCACTATGTCAAATGAACATCTTCTGCATATTTTCTGGTTTATCCCTTGAAAAATTCTATAGGAGAAAGAAGTAGTATTATCTTCTTTTTTAAACAGGGGAAAAACAGAAGCATGGATTATAAAGATATGGAATCCTGTTGTTAATGTCAGTAAGAGTTTCACTATTTATTTCCAGAGAACCAGCACTTCTTCCCTTTTTTTTAATCAATTATAGAAGCCTAAGCTGCAGTAGCATTTTGACATTTTGAGTAAAAAGCAAGTATTTTAGCCACAAAAACATTTTTCTCTTGATGCTGTGAGATACGGTTAGCCTATATTACATGACTGCAATGCCAACTGAAAAGAAAAAAGGGTTAATTGCCTAAGAGATTTGAGGAAAAACTGTCTTCTGTTGAGCTGTATACAAAACTACACTCTGAGGCACTGATATTGACCGATCATTGTGATTTTAAACAGGACATTTTAATTCACTTTCAACTGTAAGTTAAATAATAGAAGAGTTCATGATTTATTTTATATCTGTCACCATTTTTCTTAAGTCCATTTGCAAATAAGATTGTGATAACAAAAGATTTTTCACTAGCCCAAAGATACTATTTTAAATACTTTCTCCTGGGAGTTTTCCATTCCTTGTGGCATCTTGCTCATCTGGATTTCAATCCCAGTTACATCATTATCAATCTACAGGGCCTGAAAAACTTAGTCTGGATTTATGACCTTTAAATAAGGAGGAGAGAAGTCATTCACTGGGGAAATTCAGAAAAGGAGAGGACCTTAGCCAGTGAAACAGAAGAGACATTGGTTTTGTGTAGGTCTCCTAAGGATGTGCAGAATTGCAAACGAGAACCGCTGGAGAAACTTTTTTAATGTCTCCCCAACTCATATAGCATTATATTCTTGGTGCTTTGCACTTGGAAATGAGGAGGTTTGGAGCCTTTTTGTGTTATCAGGTTATATCCATATCAATGTAAGCAAAAAGCTTTTTCAATGAAAAAGATTTCAAGAAAATAGCATACTACCAGCAGACAGCTCAAACAAATTGCTCCATTAACATAGGATCAAGTAAAACTGTATTTGTATATATTTTAAACTATGTCTCAGCACACTGTAAACCGTAAAAATGTACACAATGTAAAAACTCCAATTCTCTTTAGACTACTTCTCTCTACCATTTTTCAGTTCTGCCCTTGTTCTTCTCTTGCTCCCTCCCCACAACATCCTCACTACCCTCCTCTGGCTGGTGATTACTGGGCTAGGTAAAAGGCAGCACATGCAATGGTATTTTCCAGTTCCAGCTAAAAGCGTGCTAGTTGGCTAGCAATGAGGCTAAACACAATAAATAGCTGCTGAACTCACATAGAAATGTTGTCTGTAATTAGGGTGTCTCTCCCTCAGCCAGCAGCAAGTTTTCATGATATTTGTAGTGAACTTCATTTTCAAGATGGGTATGTGTCTGTCATTTTGGTCAAAATTGTCTGACAAATTCACAAACTGTTGGGCAGAGACAGGGGTGCAAGTGGGAGAGGGAGAGGTTTGGATAAGCAGACAAATGGAGAGTGTGATCCTATAAAACTCATCTCTTTATAAAACACATAAAACCCCAAGATATTATGAGAATCATAATAATTGGGAAGTTAGGATACTGCTTAACAAAATTGCTTTATGGTAATACAAACAATGGGTATTTGAATATTTCAACTCTACACAGCCCATTTAGATCCAAATGAATGTCTTAAATTCCTCTGTTAGTAGACCTTTCATCACTGAATGGGTAAATTTCACCCGATGTAAATATTTCCTTGAGTAAAAATGTCTGGATTTACCATAAAATCCAGAAAGAATACAATACATAATAGTTGGCATTTTCATGTCTTTTTTTATGCTGGCAAGACTTTCAGATTTTTAAGTGTTCACTCGGCAGCCATATTTTTTGTATATGCTTATTACATACATATACAGAAACATACACTTTCTTGATGCTTGTTTTTCTCCAACACAGACACAAGCATGTATAAATATATATATATATATAAAAATCACAGACATGTTTATTATGTAGAAACCTGCATGGACATGAATCTTCAGTCATTTCAGAGCATTCCTGACACTTGACTCCTTACTTGGATTATGAGATTCTTCAGAAGACAGAAATAAATAACTGGTCTCTTTTAAGAACAAAGGCTGAAGTGAATATATTTAAAAGCTGCACTGTGTTTTGATGTTATTATAGCAATCAAAGTCAGAAAATCACAGTAACCAAGTAATAAAGAATGACTTCAAAGCCTAAACTGTCTAACGATATGACAACTGCAGCAGTTCATCTGTATTTATGCAATTTATATTATATACACATATATATTTATATTATACACAGAAGTGTATAATTTATGGCTATGTGGTTACAAATCAGAAAAAGACATCAGGACACAAACACTAACCTACATTTGGTGTTATGCTACATGAAAGATATATGTGTGTGTGTATATACACATACATATGTAATTATAGATCTGTAAGTCTATAATATCAGTTGTTGAAAATTCATCTTCTTCACTTGTCACTTCTCTTACTCTTCTCACTTTCATAATGATGAGTCATTTCTTAGCCTTCCAATCTGCTACTGAAGGCCCTGGAAGTCCAGCCTGAATTTCATTCAAATGTCGGCAAGATTTTTGAGATTGGAGCTGGACTAGGAAACTAGGAGTTCTGGGATCTTTAGCAGCTGATTGCCAGTTTCTCCTTCTTTGTAACTTTTTTTTATGCCCTTTTATGAGGGCATAAACTTTCTCAGTACCCCAGTTCTTCAGAATAAGGGTATCACTTCAGTATACTTGTCTATCTGCAGCTGCAAAGCCTGACATTGGTGGTGGCTTCATCCAGTGTTAATATGACTGCTATCAAAAGACTGATTTTTTTTTTGCCTTTATTGTGATCGACCATGAACATTTATGAGTGTTACATGAATTTATGACAATAAAAAGAAAACTTCCAAAACCTGAAAAACAATAAAGTTAAAATCACTGTCACCAAGAGTTCCCTGATTATCATCATTGTCTCATTTCTGAATTGTGCCATTTCCTGAAGCCAGTTTCATTCCTGGGTACTGAGGCTTGAATTAGTTGGAAGATTTTCAGGTTGCAATGACCCCAAAGGCAGTAGTTGGATAATACATTGGCTTCAGCAGCAAAGCCAGATGGTGGATCTCCTGTTCTCCCAATGCACACCTGCGTAGTACAGTAATCACTCATATAGTTGTTCTTATCCAGATGCTTGTGAGACCGCCCAGTGAACTTACCAATATCCATCTGATAAAATTGAGATATCAGCTCGAAATAATTTAAAGGTTAGGGCAGATGAAGTGAAGGAATTAATTTTTGGACATGGTTTAAAAAACTCTTGAGTATCAAGGGCTAAAATAACGTTTCTCAATATATCTGTGTCCTTCAGACAGATTTGGGCAATAGGACAAACTGCCTTTCTATCAGATATTCCACACAGAAAAGTGAAAAGTAATAACAAATGCATGAGAGATTTCTCCCTGCAAACTGTACAAAAGTGGGGATGGCAGAGCCATGCTTTTTACCAAGATGACATGTGACAGTGCAAGACTTAGGCACAGGGAAATGCAGACTGAAAATTGCCCCTGTATCAAAAACTATTGTGATTGCTGATGTGTCACTCCAGATGTATTACTAATTTATTTTCCTATTAATTGGGGGCAAAGCACTGACAGCTTTTCACTATTAGTTCAATCATTGTTTTATAAAATTAATAGTAATTAACTATTTTCCAGCTTCCTGATGACTGTTAGACCCAGATATCTATGACAGGTCATTAGTTGTAGAGAAGAATGGTCAGGCACTAATATTAAGCAATGAGATTGCTTATTCATACACTGCAGAAGTTAGAATTAATAATCATGCTAAATTGAATCTCATGAATAATTCATAGAGAGAAATCCAAAACAATTTGCCATGGTTACCAGAAGAGATGTATTTTTAAGAAACAAGGGCCAAATTACCCTTTGCTTCACCTGAGTGTAATAATCAGGAATAGAGCTATTTGCTGGCAGGCAAAGGTGGTGACTTGGGAAAAAGCGAATGCTGAAAGAAATTTGGGATGAGAGTAAGCAGCAAAGATGTTACATGCTTGCCATGTGCTATAGCAGAAAATAAATAAATAACATGGATCAATGTGATTTTGGGAGGCATTAAATCAAAGAGTCAGAGGAGATTAGTATGCTGCTATTAAGTACTCATGAGAACACACCTGAGATACCTGCTTGGGGCCTGCACTTCTTGGAAAAAAAATAGAAATGCCAAGAAAAATGAGAGTAGAAGGGATTATTAGGCACTGGAGAAAAAACAGTTATTTGGAGATCATGTAATTATGGAATAATTTTTAAAGAGAAAGGTGTGATTTTCTTGAATAAAATTATTTCTTGGTGTATGTGCTTATGGTTGTGGGGAGTCAAAACCTCTTGAGTTTATCAGTACTGTCTACAATTGTGTGCACATGGGCTGCACATTGCTTCAGCTGCCTCCATGGGAAAATGAGCCCTTAGAGAAAAGGAAAAGAAATAGCATGGCACCGTGTCTATGCAAAGAGGTTGTGATTCTATTCCAAAATCTTAGTGAAGACACTGTTGTATTTTTCCTCTATGTAAAATGGGCATAGTCATAGTTGTCTTTATACAGTGTCCTGGGAGCTGTGAACTAAATATATTAACTGGACCTGTGAAATGCATCAGGGAGGCCAACTTGTTGCTCAGGTCTGACTTCACTGCACCTCTGGCAGCTGCCCATTCCTGGGCTTACCGTGGCACAAAGGCAGCCAGCCCACATATTCTTTCCCATGAAGAAGCTGATCAAACAAGAACTATTGAAAGCCTTGTTGGGTCACAGGATGCTCAGCTCAGCCCTGTTCTGCAATAGAGCTACGGGACTCTTGGGAAATCATTATCATCTGCTTGTGAGCTCTCTCCTTCTATCTTATTGAGACCTTCTGGCTCTGAGCTGTGCAAAAGTGCTGGTGGAAGGCTCGTAGGTGCAAAATGTTGATGAATGGCTGAGGTAGGTGGAAACTTGAATAAAATAGCTATATATAATATTTGAGGGCCATCAGAAGAAAGAGTATTTAGGAGGGAGAGGGAAAACAAATGACTAGAAACAAAAGCAAACTTAAACAACACGAGTGAGTCATTTGATCAAAAGTGCTTGGCCTAATACAAAATTGATGCATTTTGAATTGGAGGAAAAGACTTTTGAAAACATACTGTCAGGGACTCCTTGTATTTTCGGTGGTACTAAGAGCTAGAATCTCACTCTGACTTCCACAAGAGCTCAGAAGTCAGACAGCTGTACTCTTGTATTGGTGTCTAAATAAAGCACCTGACGCTACGCAAGTGACCTGAGCATTCCCTTGCCTTTCATGGGCAAGCAAGCTGATGCATGCTGTTCAGTATTTCAGAGACACGCAATACCAGTCTACATTTCTTTTTCTCCAGTGAAACCAATTACAACACTTCCGCATTCAGAAACAAATCGGCACAACACCTGGGTGGGTTGCAAAAGCATTTTCTAAACACTGCCGTCACCATGCTTTCACTATTCATTTGTGTATTAAGCTCCTAATTTTGAGTGCTAGCAAGAGGTTTCTCAAAGTTCACATAGTGTAATTGTTACCTAAGGCTGGGAGATTCTGCTCTGCTTTCTAGGTTATTTAGCTGCAGATAATTTATGAGATTGCTGAAGAGGTTGAAAAATTGTTTCACCTCTCAGTTGTTCATGCTTGCACTGGTTTTACAACAGATGGGAGAGAATTTAGCAGTCGTGAACGTTTGATTCATGCCGGCCGGCTGCCTCCCATCACTCAATGAAGACAAAAGCCAGAAGGCTGGAGAACAACTTCAGTGTTATTTAGAGTGTTGGAACTGGTTTGACAGATATATATATATCAATAGTTTTAAAGCATAAAGGTGATTCTTTATTTCAGTGCTTTGTCTGCTTTTCTTATATATATGAGGTTGTATTAGTGAAGCTGCACAAGGTATCACAGATCTACATAGACCTACAGTAAGTGAACTAAGCAGGAATAGTGGTTTTGGAGTTAACTGTGTCAGACAAACTGACATTGGTTCCTAGATTTGTCAGTGACTTCTTATCTCATTTTGGATATTATTCTTCGTACCTACCATTTTAATGGTTTAGAAATGCCAAGCAAATGGCCCACAGAGAAAACTACACAGAAGTACATATACTGTCATTAGAGTTTTTTGGTGTAAGGACATCACAGTCAGCTGGATCTGGGTTTTATTCCCTTCTCTGGTGAATAATTTCTGATGCTGGTCAACTCACTTAGGACCAGTCACGCCTTAGTCTACAACTGGTCTTTGTGTCAGATACATCCTTGCTGCCCTTATGCACTTGACTAACCAAAGGGTTTCATGCTGTAGCTGAATTTATCTAATGACTAACCCCACTAAAGAGGAAGTTCTGCCCTCAGGCCCCCATTGCTGTCAGCTGCATAATTGTACCATTCCTTTGTGTCATTTCTGGCATTTATCTGAGCCCTCACTCAGTGCAAATACAATGTTTGCTGTTGGGGTTTGGAGTTTTGTGAGGGGTTCTTTTATTTTTGTTATGCTTAATTTTCTAAGCTTTAGCTTCTAGAGGTGGTTCGTGGATGGCAGGGAGGGGATCAGTCAAGTGACACACACAATGCAAGGGAAGCGTTTAGCCAGGGACAGGAGATAAGGAAAGTAGAAGATATGATTGGCACTCTTGATATAACTGTCTTACCTACAACATGAAAATTCTGAATTATCTGATTTAGGAGCTTAGTCAGCAAAATTCCCTCTCTTTTTGTGGTGAGACACCAGCACCTTCAGAAGAGGTGATTTGGCTCTCAGATGGCCCTCACTGCCTCCAAGGAGCCTAACTGTTTCGCAAGGATGGTTAACTTCTGGGAGACTAAAATGAAGTGAGTTGAACCCCAAACTGAGCATTTCAGTTGAAAGCTTGAAGTTAAGTGTGATCTGGGCACTTGCCACCAACAGAAAGTCACAAGGACAGTGGAAGTTACTAAGAAAAAGGCAATATTGCCTGAGTCCAGGATTTTTTGTGAAAGCAGTTGCATTATGAATAGACAGTAAAACTTATTTTTAGAGTGAGACTTGTATATGTATCCTAAGTGATTATACACTAAACTGCTGATAAGAAAATTCCACTTCATCTTACAGGAGGAAAAAAAAAAATAAACACTTAATTGCCTGTAAGGAGCCTTTCAGGTATGTTAGGCAAGGGAACACACTGGGAAGGCACTGGGTTTAGATATAATTAGGGTTTCTAATCGCTTGGTGGCATCAGACCCTAGGGAATGTTGTGCCAACACACATATTTAAGGGACTTCAGGCATCTCTAGAGCAAGGACAAAAATGAACAGGGCTCATGTAAATGCCAATAACATCAGAATATTGAATTCAAGAGACTACAGAGGCATTTGGGTGTTCAAATCCCTTTTTGGGGTGAACCTTTAGCCTTTCTGTCCCAGAGTTCATTGTCTGAAAGATGGAGCTACACAGTGTCTTCCCATGTTGAAGGAAAGGTGAATACCACAATGATGGTAAAATCCAAATCCTTCTGTAAGAGAGAGTGGGAGAGGAAGAAATGGGAAGCTTTTATGTCTATCTATTTATCTAATAGCTGTATTTCCATAAGTGGTCAGAATTTGCAGTTTCCTTTATGGTATCTGAGAATCCCCTGTCTGCTGGGATCTTATAAAAGCTGCCTCCTTAATGTCTCCGTATCCTATTTCCTCATTTGTAAAATCAAGATTGTAAAACTTATTTTGTCTGGCTGAGCTGATCAGACAGAAAGCACTTCAGGGCAGGGACCATCTTTTACTATAGAAGAGTATCATATAGGAAAGGTAATAAAAAAGTATCCATCCAAATTGTTTTTAATAGAAAATTGTGTTTTCAACAGGGGATATGGGCGTACAAATCAATTACTATATATTGTAGAAAAGATAATGTAAAACTTGCCCAACATCCCCTTGAGGCTCAGTTCTATGGTTACTTGATGTGAGATAGGTTAAGTTATGTATTGTCATTTCTGCTACTCAGTTTCTCTGTTGCATTTAATAAGTATGTAAAAAGCCTCCTTTTGGTACCATTGTGAGGCTTCATTCATGCTTGCAAAACACCTTGAGCTCCTCTAACGATGGCTGAAAAACTTGATTGTTCTGACATGCAAACAATAAAAAGTTGGGGAGTAGGAATCTCCATCTCTCCCTTTAAATACATTTGACTTACAAGCTCTATAACTTTCAAACAAGATTAGCATTATCAATAAATCACTGGGTTCACAGATGAGAAACACGACAGAATGCCTTGTTGCCGAGGCATATATAATGACAATAGGTGCCTTAGCAACAGTTATAACTGCGCTGCAACAGATTGTGCCCTAAAGCAGAAAATATCCTGCACACAAGAGGTTATTCAGGTATAGAAAAAAATTAAAAAGTTCAGTTATCATTGTTAGTGTTTTCAGGGTAGAGAGATAAAGAGAACAGGAGCAAGATGGGTGGGACTGGGGAAAGGGGAGAAATTGTAAAGCTCTCAAGTTTTAAGACAGCTCATCCAGCTGTCGGGTAGCCAGGCAGAACAAAGTAGAGCACGTTTTGGGAGAAAAGCATCTCTGTTCATAACCACAAGGGTATCCGGGGGTTCAGTGCTCTTGCACACTGCAGAGTCCTGACGACACGTATCTTGTCCTGCGAGTCCCATGCTCAGTTTTCTGACAGCTCGCTCTCCTTTTCTTACACATCCTCCCTGCGTACCTGGTTCTCTAACTTACTCCATCCAAAATCAATGAGAATCTCATCATCTGTGTACCAGACATGCTCTGAAAGGCCCAATTTGCCACCAGTTTTACTGGTGCAGCTCCAGGGAGTGATACAGGAGGAAAAGAGGAGAGAAAATGAGAAGAAAATGAAACCTCAGAAACACTCACCTGATTATTTATATATAACACTACCAGCTCACAAACACCCTACTGTAAGATTTCAGAAGGTAGACAGACTCTTAACAAATATTTAAACAAGGGACATTGACATTTGTCAACAAAAGATGATGGTATTTCAGTTCAAATTAGGAGCTAGTACCAACGAATGGCCAGGGCTGAAATCAGCAGCCACAGTCAAGGTGGCCAATGCACCATGGTCATTGAATCATATGTCATAGAATGTCATAGAATCACAGAATCATTTAGGTGGGAAAAGACCTTTAAGATCATCGACTCCAACCATTAACTTAACACTGCCAAGTCCACCACTAAACCATGTCCTTAAGTGTCACATCTACACATCTTTTAGATACCTCCAGGGAAGGTGACTCAATCACTTCCCAGTTGTCCCTTCTGCTTCAGCTGCCCAATTTACTTTAGTTTAAAGGTAATTGTGGTGCAGTGGAATAATAATTGATATCTATATGTTCAAAGCAGTTCTTCCTTCCCAGTCCCATAAGTCTGCACTGGATTCAGAGCTGGATCATGAGGAGCTTCTGCAAGAAGGACCAATTTCTTTGTTTTAATGAAACATAGAGAACATACTTTTCTATCCTTGTTAAAGCAGAATTAACAGCATTTGCAGAAGGGTAAATCTCCTTGAAATACATTGTTACTATGTTTTAGCACATTAATTTTTTTCCAGGAGAGGAAATAGAGCTATCTCTGAGTAGCAACAAAACAGAGTATGTCCAAGACTTTGCTTTACCTCAGATTTCTTGTGTGACCTAACGGCACCTCTTGAGGCCTAGATACCAAACGAGGAAGAGAGAGTTGTTTTGTATTGCCTAAACATTGTGGTACCCTCTGCTTGAATTACTGAACCACACGAGCTCAGTCTCTATGAATCAGGACCCCATTCCTGGGTTTCTCCTTGTTTTGGAGAAGTTGTTTCACATGGATTGTTCTTCAGATTGTTCATCTGTTTCCTCCTTCTGTGACTTCAGTGAATATAATGTTCAAGCTGAGTATCAGTTTTGCAGACTATCATCAGGTTTAAATTTTACACTTTCTTCAGGGTTTTAGCACCAAAACAAGACAGGTGGAGATCGTTGCTACTTCATTCTAAGCCTGGAAAGAAGGAAGTTGTTCCAAACTATCTCATCTTCTAAAAAGTTTTTGGGGTGGTGCAATGGCACAGGCACCCTTTAGGTCCTTCCTGGGTTTGCAGTTGTCTGTGATGAGCCAAGTTCCAGCTTGCTGCTCCAGCCAGATGGCATCACGGCTCAGGGATGAATTGCCATTGTGAGAGATGAAGATACAGATCTGGGTATCACTGGCATAATAATAATAGCCTCCACGAGGCTGCTGTATTAATTCTTCAAGTGGCATCACATACAAAAAAAGAGCAAAGCTACCACAGATAAGTCCTCTGGGACACTGTCCCTCAAGGCAGATGAGAAATTACCCTTCTCTCTGCTTTGGCATCCTGCATTGCCTTCTCTCCACAGCTCTGAGCTGTTCCAAGCCATTTTCTCATCATATGTCATGGCAGGAAGGGCAGCTGGAAATAATGGACATGGCTGAATGTACTAGGAGAGAGAATCAACCCCGATGTGACGTTTGTAGCTCGGTTTTGGATTGCAGCTTTTCTTCACTAATGCCTGGAACAGACAGGGAATCCCAAAATGCTACTATCACAAATGGCACCTTCTCTTCAAGCCATATCAGCCTTCAAAACCAGAATTCCTGCACTGCTCATGTGGTGAATCAGGCTGATATTTTTCAAAGCTGGAGCACATTGTGGGCAGCCTCCCTTAGAACTGCTATTACGAGTATTTTCATTTGGAAACAGGTTTTGGATAAAACACTTAAAACTTGGAAAAAATCGTTCTCTTCATCCCCTCCAGCTAGCCTGAGTAGGGACCACAGCTAGCCCCTTTGCCTCACTCTGTTGCCCTGACTCAGCTTCGGTGGGTTAAAGACCCTACTGCAGAGCCCAGTGAGGACAACAGATTTGCTGCAGACATTCATGGCTTTTAGATAAGACCGAAGACCCTGCACCACTCTTTAAAAATCACTGGTAATATGTTGCATGGCCACCTTATAAATGAGAATAGTGTCTAGCTTGATCACACAAGAAAAGCCAGGGGGACACTGCAGAAGTTGTAGGTCAGCATTTGCATGAAGGGATGCAGTAGGTACTTTTCCTATACTGTGAGATGGATAGAAGAGAAATACCCTGGTTTGCTTCAACAACATAGTGGTGTTATGCACCTTTGAGCAATATTTCTTTTCATTATGGAGGTATTTTCTGAAGAGAAAGGCGGTTATCGGTTAAAAGGCTTTCTTACTAACAAGGATCGAAAGTTCCTACCTTAAGTTACTATGTATATTTCTAGAGCAATTGCATGTAAAAGTTCGTTCCAAAGCATTAAAACAGTTTTCAACAAAGTGACTGTGAAAAAATAAATTATTAGGTCAGTATTAACAGTCAAAGCTATAAGTTAATTGAGTAGCTCTCCAGTGGAGATGGCTGGGGGCTAAAGGGGTGAAGCTCATCTGGAAATCGTCCCCATTGAAAAGACTTTTGGTAGAATGAAAGCGGGCTTTAGATTTGTCTGAGTTATCAGCTTTAAAATAAGCAGAGAGGGTCAGATTGTGAACTTGCCTTGCTTTCCTTTAGTTATTTGCATAAAATGTCACACTTGCTTCAGCCTTCTCATTTCTCTACCTTTTCATCAAGCTGTAATGGGAGCTCATAGACTCTTAATTATATGCAAGTGTATCATAAGATTTTAATTTATATTTTTTTTTTGCTTATTCAATTCTTCCAACTGTAAATCATTAACAATTTGAATCAGTCCCTGTTGCATTTAGTGCTTTAAAAATAGATTATTTTTAAAATAGCAGCTTCTGATTCTTTGTTTCTGGGAAGAACCTTTTTTTTTTTTTTTAATTTGTTTGCAGGAAATTGAGATTCTTAAGCAATCACTTGATTTGAAGACCTGAGTCTTTAAGGAAAATATCAGTGTTATGAATTAATCGTAATATTATGGAAATTTATTACCTTGGCTCAAAACACAAATCCAAGTCAAAAGCTAAGCAGGAGTGTATACAGAAGAATACAGATTGCAGACTCTGCTTATTTTTTACACTGTTGGAGCAACAGCTGGTACTTGGAGTAGCCCTATAAACTATTCTAAAAGCAAAACACTAACCACTGAAGAGATGTGTTGATTAGGACATACAGGAAGAGGACTGGGTAGACTTTTTCCTGGGAAACTGGTGCTTGTAAAATTCAAAGCTGGCCCTTCTTTTTCAGGCCAAATTATGCTCCTGTTAGAAAGATTACTTTTTTTTTTCTGGCATTAATAGTCCTGTAGGAACTTACTGAGTTGACTGCTTTGAAGGATGTTTGTTGGGGTTTGTTTTTCCCAGAAAACTTATAACTTAATCAAATCAAAACACATTTTCATTTGGTCCTTTAGAAAGGTTTCTACAATGTATTTTCCATGCCAGATTCAGCCTCTAGCCACTTCTCTCTAGAACTGTTTAATTAGGCATTTCAGGGTTGGAGGTTTTGGGTGGTTTTTTAATTACATGAAAAAGTTTTTCTCTTCTTTTTTTTTTTTTTTTTTTTCCCCTGATGCCAGTAGAATAATTTTATGGTAAACTCTCCAGAAATGAGGCACAAAGCAAGCAAAGCCAATGTCAGCTTACATCAACAGAGTTTTATTTTTCTCTCCAAGAGAGAAACAGTGTTTAGTTATGAGGTTCTGCAAAATAAATTACTGAATAGTGATCTAGGTTATCCATTTGTGTAAGCTGGCAGTAGTCTATTACCAGTATGAAGCTGTGCCAATTTATAGTAATTAGTGAATGAGACAGTACAGCATTACACTAAGAAATGTTACACAGTTCTTTGTAAGGTGCAGTAAAAACATGTCCCACAGAATAGATATTTACCATTTGATATTTTCATCAGCTACTAATGCTCTGAATTTCAAACTAGATCTGAAAAGAGTAACTTGGGTTGTTGTTTGTTATGTATTCATTTTCACTTCCCTAAGTTTAGACTTAAATATTAATGAAGGAAAGATTAAAAAAATAAAAGCAAATCCCATAAAACCCCTCCAGACATGCTGTGAGAATCCATCATTTTCTAGCTAGTGGCAATACAAATAATGTAATGTCTTTTTCCTCCTCATTTTTAAGGATAGTTAGAGATACCTGAACTACCTGGAAAATAAGTAAATAAAACCAATGGAATATTCAGCTGCTTCTGTATTCTTGGCACACGGATGGAGCACATTTCTTCCTGATTAGAACAACAAGAGTTGTCTGTCATCTCTGCCAAGCTCCGGCTCCAATGCTCAGCACTGAAAACATTGCCTTTTGATGCTTCTTTGGCCATAACTCAATCTTTCTAGTAGGAACAAGGGTTGGATAAAGGAATGTTTTTCAGTTTGTTGCTGAGATAACAAGCCTGAGGAAAAGTATTAGCCTGTGCTGTTTTGATTGTCTTAAAATTTGACATATTTTCACTGCCTGTGCTCAGGACAAATGAAGGGATTTAAGAACCTGTAGTAGGCTGGGAAAAAATGAAGGATGGATGTCTGAAGTCCAGTGATTTCATGTTACAAACCCCAGCTAAACCAGGTTATGGCCTGACTTACTTCTGCTGAGTTTCTACGTATGGCAAGGAACTAAAGGCAAAATCAGGATAAAAAGCTCTGGGTTAGCCCATAGGTATCTTTCAATTAGCTGTGTAGTGTTGTTCTGGCATTAATTCATCTTGCCTCTTGGATTAGATCAAGCTGTAGCAGGGCTCAGCTCTTTCAGACTGTGCTAGATAAGCTGGGTGCTGCAGTTGACACCTGATTTATGGTCACTTACAATGTTATTTCTTATATGAAGTGGTATCCATTTCACTTTTTTTAAGCTCTCTAAAGCTAAAGTTACATTAAACACTAAATGGGGTATCTATTCTGCAGACACCAGAAGGAGGTCACTTCATGGTGATTTTTCCCATTGTAAAGTATGTGTTCACAAATGGTGGGATGAATTACCCTGGAAATGTTTGTGTCTCTTCACTGACTATGGAACATAGAAAGCTTGTACAGATTAACTTTTACATATGCAGCATTGAGGAAAATGACCTTCATCATGATGTGTTCCTTGTGCTAACTAGAATTTGAGGTGTCCAGACACAACAAAAAAAAGAACTTAATATGCAAAAGAAATAAGCTTCCTAAGGACACAGGCACAATAAAAATTAATGAATTTGCTTCATACACCATTTTAGAAATGCTGAGGGGTTTTATTATTTTTAAAGAGAAAATAGACTCATGTTCTCATTTTCTTGAAAATTTCTGTCATATTTCCGACTTCCTATCATTTAAACATAAACACAACTTATAAAAAACCTACTGACGGTACTGTGGTTTAGTGTAAACACAATCCGTGATAAAAAATGTTGAAGAATGTGAAAAGGTTTTATTGGATTACAGAAAATGTCTTTAAAACTATCAATTTTTGAAGAAAAGTTTAATTTTTAAGAAAAGTTGATTTCTGGTGCAGAAAAACATTCATCAGCCAGGTCTATTCATAAATAAACTTAATGAATAATTGATTTCTGAGTTTAGTGTTCAAATCTAAAAAAAAAAAAAAAAAGATTGCTTCGGGAAAAACTTCAGTTGACAAAATTTAAGGTTTTCTGATGGAACTTTCAACTGTATATAAACTTTAGTTATTATTCTGTAATAAATTAACTTTAAATGAGAAAAATCCCACAATATTTAGTTTTAAAACTGCATTTTTTAATATTTTCTGACTTTTGGAAATATCTTTCCCATGTTGAAATCATACACTAAATTCAGTCTAAGCTGAAAAACAGATTGAGGCTGCTTACTTTGCACTGAGTAAAACATTTTCAGGGAGAAGCTCACCTGGTCTTACCCACATGTAATAATTTCAAAACCACTATGAAAGACACCATGACCCTAATAACATCTACCCGGTTATTTAGTTATGTTAGCATCACCTTTCCTATCAGACCCATCCTCTGACTTTCTAAGGTAATAATTTAAGAGTGAGATTCATTGGCAAAGGACAAGCTGACCACATCCATAATGTAGCTCAAATGTGAACTTCAGATGTGTGATGTAAACCAGTTGTCTAAGATCCTTCTATACTTAATGAAAGAAACAGGAATTTCCTGAGATAGTTTATTCCTTTTTAAGGTAGGTCTGTGAGACAGAGAAATCTTCTAATAATATGAAGGAGAATGATCACAGATAGCTTAATTTAAGCATCATCTTTAGGCAGCTCAGTTGAAGTAGTATGAATACCACTTTTAGCATGGTCCACATAGAGAAAATAAAAAGCTGTCTTAATGCTTTGTTTGGATTTTCTTCTAATGAGCTCTCATTCATCAGGCCTTTTTTTATAGAATCATAGAATCATTTAGGTTGGAAAAGACCTTTAAGATCATCAAGTCTAATCCTTAACCTAACACTGCCAAGTTCACCACTAAACCATGTCCCTAAACACCACATCTACACAAATACCTCCAGGGATGGTGACTCAACCACTTTCCTGGGCAGCCTGTTCCAATGTTTGACAACCCTTTCAGTGAAGAAATTTTTCCTAATATCCAATCTAAACCTCCCCAGGTGCAACTTGAGGCCATTTCCTCTTGTCCTAAATAATGTTTTCACTCTTCTTTTATTTCTCCTTTTTTCCTCATTCCACCTTAATGATTTATGTAGTTCGTTCATACAAATTAAATAACAGATCTTTATTAGGTAATTGAGTTCTATTATAGGTTTATTTTAAAAGTTTTCTATCAGTAAGAAAGAGAGAGGGAAAAGATTAGTACAATAGAGAAGATCTATGCGAAGAAGAAAAGAAAGTAATTGGTTGTTATACTGTGTTTAATCCATATGGGAATAAAATGGATAAACCCTGCATGTAAGAGGGCACGAGCAAGATTAAACACTTAATTGTGGTGATTCTGACTTACATTACTAGGGTTAAATTCAGGGTGAGAACTTTTCAACACCAACACACTGGTAGGGGAAATTTTCACCTTTTTGAGGAATAAAGGCCAAAGATCAGGCATTAACATCAAAATGATCCTGTCCCTCTTCTACAACTGTGTACTATCAGCCCCCTGTGCCACACTATAAGGCACAGCAAATTTTAATCAGTTGGGTTAAGAACACTTATTTTCAAAGCAGCATGTGAGAATGTACCCAGAATTGCACCTGTTGGGTTATTTTTCCTGTAACTAGTTAACACCTTTTGCTTTAGTGTCTCCGTTTGTAAAACCACAGATTATTATTATCACTGAGGGGGCTGTTGGAGGCAGTGTTTGATTTTAAAGGGCTTTGTGCTATCTTAACAACTTGTTCACTACCTCAGACAATAAAGACAGGAAGAATCACCAGTGAATGGAAATCCAAGCACCAAGGAGCGTCACCTGATATCCTTTCCCAAGTCTGTCAGTCCCATCAGACTGAATCTATTTACACAATCATTTATTTTTGTTTATCTTTACCTGTATATATGTTTACCTTCCTTCTTTTTATTAACTTTGTCAGTCTTCTTGAAGAATACCAGCTTGCAGCTGCTGTGTCTCAGCTACAATTTGCTTATTTGCAAAACGCTTGGTGATAATTGCTTTAAACTTTCTGCTCACATAGTCAATACTATGACTTTTACATTAAAATAGATACATTTATTAGATATCCATATATACATATATTTCCACAGAGTCTATAGGTAGCTTACTTCTTGAGAGAAAATATAAATGGATAGTATCTTTCTTAATCTCTTTTGTCTCAAGGAATGATACACAGTGATAGATGGAAAGAGGTGATAGATTGTGATTCAGTAGTATTATTGCTTATTTCCTCCAGCTCTTAAAATCACTGACCTTCTGCAATTGATGTTCTTACAGTGAAGAAATGTGTCTCCATGGACTGCATGTGCTTCACTGTTCGTACAGGTTGAATTCAGCCACGCCACTCCAACAACACTTTACCTCTTGAAAGGTATGACTCTTTGTGGGAAATGATGGAAGAATTTGCCTCCAAATCACAGCATGAGATTGTAATTCCATCTCTGACAGGAAATAAAAACTTGTCCAACTCACTGCTGGACTTGCGAAGACCATAAATTGGCAGATGTGTTTGGTTTGAGTCTGAGAGTGCAATTGCTTTGGAGCTCATGAGTATTCATCTATGGGTAAGAGTAGACCTCCTGCATGTACAAAGTCCCTGTCACAGTCCCCCATGTGGTGATGAGAAGGGACATTCCCTAGCTTCCAAGACACTGTCCATCAGGCAACTGGCAGCAGAACCACTGTACCCTACTACACAACCTCATGTGCTGGACATGACAGTTGGTACCCTACTGGCTTCAAGCAAAGACATTTTAGGCAGATGAGGCGTAGGTTCAGTGTTGAGTATGAGCACCATCCAATGGCCACATTTTCTCATAAGGTGTGATAGGAAGAAGGAGGGAGCAGAGAAATGGGTGGGAAGAAGGAGAGAGTACAGAAATGGGCAAAGCTTGGTGAGAACTGTCAGAGCAGTAAAATCTTCTGTTTCCAGGTCACCATGACTTACTGCCTCCCACCCTGTAGCTAACGGGATTCAGGGAAAGGATCATAACACTCTCTGTCACAGTCCCTTCCTTGGGCTGCTCTCAGAGAAGCATAATTACATGCCACCCCTTACTTAGGACTCAGCCTAAGGGCACAATATAGCCCACAGACACCAGCAGTGGAAAAGACCTATTAGGTCCATTTAGGCAATTCCCCAGACATCACAGGGGTCTTCCCTTCCTGCTATGTCCAGCCTTGCTAGCCTTGGGCATGAAGCTGTCATAGAGCTGATGGGTTTGCCACTTCACAGGCTTACATGTTGCTGGGACTTCTGACACTGGGCTTCAGCAGTTTTTCAGATGTATAATAGATGATGTTTACATGACTGCAAAGTCCCCATGACCCTCGATGTGTCAGTGCGGGTAACAGCACAGTCTTTAATGTTGGACTCTGTTGACACTACAGCACCTATAGCAGGTGAGAATCAAAATAGGGTCTGCGAACAGCAGAGCTGATCTGGTACAACCCAGCCCATGCACAGGAGTGGTACAGAAGTAGTTTTACTTCATAAAGTGGGAAAAATGGCCACAGTCTGCGGTAGGTGTATGGGTATGCTGCATAGCAATAGCTGAAGGAGGCATTTAGCCTTTGTAATGCTCCTCTGAGGGCTCTGAGGGCATCTTCTCCATGCAATGACACAAAGAGCAGAGAAGCTAGAGCTTGTGCCGACTCAGGCCTTCAAAGTCCACATGCCACTTTGTCACAGGAGTCTCTTTGCCCTCAAAACAGCATAGTAGCAGATTTGGGTCTTGAACAGCTGCCATGGGTTTTTGGCTTATTTTTCTTGAGGTACACCAGTATCTGTTAGTTCATAGTCCTTGCACATGTCCATAATGTTTCCTTAGTTCTTCCCTATTTAATATTCTACTCCTCTGTCCAGAAATTAAGGGAAGTAGGGAGTCAAGTCTCTATCCATCTCCCATTCCTCTTGTTCCCTTGACTCTTGTGCCTTTGCTAGAGGCACAGCATAAGCAAACAAATCACTTCTCTTACCTGACTGAATTCAAAGTGCAAGTAGCCCCTTCAGGAACATCAGGACATTTTATCCCCCTACATGGTAGCTGAATTCACACTTTATTGCTTGTAAAGAAAAGAGTTGAAAGAAATAAAGGCAAAGAATCAGTGTGAGTGTGTTAAAAGAAAAATAAACTAAATTAAACAGTGAAACATTTAAACAAAAATAAAAAAGAGGAAGAGAGAGGGATACCTGCAGAGGGAACAACAAAAAATTTTGTGCTTTGTTAGGGATTTAAAGAATGGAACAAAGATATTTCAAGAGCTGAGAAATGTGGCACTTTTTTTAAATCATTCTCCTCTTTAGGATTTAAGACTAGATTTTTGTTGTAAGAAATTCAAGAAATCACACTGCTTAACTCTTTTCAGGAGTCAGGCAGCCAGTGGTGCAGTATTAAGACTTATATCTAAGTTTAATGGGATTAATCAAGCATTTTCTCAGTGGAGGATAGAGATGGAATCTGGACAGTTAGCACAGTGAGAAGCCAAATTGTTAGATGGATAGGTCTAGGTGGGGATAATCCTATTCCTCAGTCCTGCCTTTCTGCCTCTCCAGGGTGCCTGACTCTCTCCCTGCATGGATCTGAGAATGAACCACTTGGTACCTCACTTCCACAGCATTAAAACAGAAACAGTAGCTTCCCTTGCCTTGGAGGGTTAAGGAGGAGATAAATTTCAAAAGGTTAGGCCTACATAAGCATGAGCACCAGGGCTAAATAAGTATCTTTGAAAGTTACCATCAGGAAGTTTAAAAAACTGTCAAGCCTTTGCAAAGTTTCCTTGTATGCTCTTTCCCCTCACTGCTCTGAACTTGTCAGTTCCCCATTGTAGGTTACTTCTGCCATTTGAGCTTTGCCTCTCTTCATGCCTTGCATTCTGGTTTGTACAGACTCCAAACCCAATGAGGCCAGCACTTCAGTAGAGGTTAAAGACAACATGTCTTAGAAGCCACAGAGTCTCTTCTCTGGAAGTAAGGTCTTGCTTTCTCAGAACGTCACTTCTCAGTGAGGCAGGAGCTACAGACCTTGTCTTGGACCTGCCTGGTTTCACAGATGAAGCATGGCTTCTCACAACTGGCTTTTGCATCCCACAGGTCTTGTCTCTCCCTACCTCAGAAATTTTCCATCACACTGCCATGGTCTTTCTATGCTCTTTAGGCCAGTGAATGAGATACAGCTGGTCCACCAATGAGCCATACCTGACTCAGTGTTATGGAATAAGAGAAAGCACATAGTGTGAATAAGCAGCTGGGACAGAGGCTGCCAGCTGGTGCCCATCCTTGAAGGAGGCCCAGAGGAGGCATACTTAACACTATTACTGTATGCCCCAATTTGCCTGAGATCATTATAAAGTACAGACATTATCCCAGTTCCCAACAAAAACATTTAGACATCTATATTATCTTAGACTTTGGTCTGGGACACAGGAGTTCCTTTATTTCACTTTCTTAAATGCTGGCCCTGCCAACTTACTGTTCTCAATACCCTGGGTGATCCATAGGACACAGGAGCCTGTGCTTTGAACCATGTAACACAGCAGTGAGCACTGGGAGTGGGGTTACCCTCCACTGTATGGTCTGGGGATGGACACTCATCCTCTGCCCTAGCATTTTGCACCTTATCCACAATGTGACCAGACACATTGAATACTTTCCTCTTCTTATTACTTGACCTGATGAAGTATCAACCATATAAGAAATTCTGGGATGTCTCATTGTCATGCAAGAACGTGGGAATTTAGGGCTGGGTAACTAAGTCAACTGGATTTTATCCCAGACATCATCCTATCTTTATTCCATTACATCATTGTGTGCAATCAGTTGTCACTGTTCAGTTTCATCAGCAATTTTCTCAAATTTTTAAGGTTCAGCTTGAAAACACGGGGATGCTTTTGTCCATCCACTATGTAGTGTTTTCCCTTGGTCTCCCAAAGCGTTGGTAGAAACAAGCCCTTTGTTCCAGGAGGCTAAACGAGTCTTTTCCACTCTGTTTTATATTAAAGACTCCTCATTCTCTTGTCTTTGGGATCTACCCTCCCTTGATTAATTACCATTTAAATAATCTTTGTTCAAAGCTAAGCTACGAAATTTTAGAAATATTTACGATTGGGTCTCATCTGCATTTACAATATCACCAATATTTCTCAGTCTCTACTGGAAGCCTTTCTCCTGTAGTACCTGGGTATTATATCTGTCCTTCATTCAGAGTTGCATTATGTTACTGGATCCTTGATATCCTGTAAATAAATTTCATTCACAGGTCCTTTTCCTCCTTCCAGTCACTATTTTTCTCTGAAAGTATGAGCTTACATTTTGACCTTATGGATGGAAACACAACAGGCTACATTGTGGAATGTGATACATTGAAGAGATTTTTGTGTTGGCACCAAACTGGAAGCATATAATAGCCAATACCCCTTAGTTAGGTGCCATAGTTTTCCAAGGCAGCTATGTAGCTTTTAAAAGCTGTTGTCTTGCCCCAGTGCAGTGTAGACCCCCCAGGCAGTTCTGTCCCACTTCGAGATTCCCTGCCTTATGCTCTATGTCATGCCCTATGTGGAAGACTTTGGGTAAAGGAAATCAGAAAATATGGTTTTCCTCTCTATGAAACAAACATAAAGATGGAGGATGAGATTTTAACCTCATTTTAGTAATACTACTTTCTTGTTGTTGCCTGTACAGCTTACCTGGAGTTGAAAACCAGGACTGATGGGATTATAGGAGAGACAGGCTCTCTTGGATAATCTAAATGCTGATCCTCACAAGCACATGCCATTTTACCCAGATGTAGCCATTTAAGAGTCAGACATCTCATATAACTCTTTGGACTTCCTCTGGAAGAAACAAGTAGAGATGGGGGGATAACTTCAGACAGCAAAAGATATGCTTACTCAACATAGTTTTCTAGTACAGAGGGATAAAACACCCTCTGGAGTTGTCTTTAAGGATTAGATTAGAGTTTAGGTGATTAGTTTAGGCTAAACTAGGTGCTTCTGGACTTGGCTTAGAGCCAGCAAGTAAGATCAAGTCTTAATTCAACCTACTGCTTAGTTATTAGCATGTTCCCTGGTATGTTTTTGGCCTGTCCCCACTGGAATGCTCTTGACCTTTGTTTGGATGGTGGTAAACCTCATGTAGTGTTCCTAATGTGGACAAAAATGGATCAGGTTGTCTTCTTTCAATTTACATAGCCCACCAACACTATCCCAGCAGGTTTTAAGGATTCACATGTCTTGACATGCCCTTATGCTAAAACACAGACCACATAGCACATCTTCAGTTTCATGTTGTGAATGCACCCCTTGGGGGACAGCAACAGAATTCTCTCATCATTTAGAAATATTTTATGTTAAACACACACAGACTCACACACTACTAAACCTGTCTTACAACCACAGGGCACTGCAGCAGACCAGGAAAAAATTAAAACCCAGGTACCATGCAAAGTGAACATGGCTTGTGTATAACACTTGGCTTAGAGACCATAGATTTCTCTCTAACCCTGTTTTATTTATCAATTAGAATTGCACAGTAATTTAGATTGGAAGCAAATGTTGGGAGTCTTCTGGTCCAGCACCCTACTTGGAGCGAATTAACTTTTAAATATAAATGTAGCCCAGCTTTTTGAAGGCTAACTTAGGTGAGGGGTATGCTGCTCCTAAATATTAGCAGGAGCTGGGCACACCCATTCTGGGCCTCACTCATTCTGGTGTTTGTAATATAAATCCAGTTGCTCAATGCAAGAGGAAAACAGAATTAGATCTTCTGAATGTCTCCTGACTTACCTTCAGGACACGATGACCACTTCTGTATTAAAAAGCAACAGAGATATTCCCCATTGCTGGAACTCATCTTTCTCTGCCATTATGTTATTAGAAAAGTCCCCCACATGTTTTTGGATCCACAGCAATAGGGTTTCCCCTAAACAGTCCCCAGCATGGTTTGGGAAATAGCAGAGGGACCATTCCTGATAGTTAACTTAGATACAGGTATTTTAATTTAAGAGGAAGAAAGTTTAATTGTGTAGGTGCAGACCATTTCATGTTACTTAACCTCAATGCCTTTCAGCCACACTTAATTTACTTGCACAGACATACTCAGTGTCTCTCCCTTAGAACTAAACTTTTTCTTTTTTTTTTTCCATATGATCTAAATGATCCTCTCCAAGGACAAGTGTCATCTCCTCTCCCTTTTTATAGTGGTAAAATCAAAATCCTCATAGGCCATATATGGTACCAGAAAGGTTTATCGTGAGGTAACAATCCAAAGTCTTTAGAAGAGGTTTTACCATATTCTCCTTGCAGCACTAGCAGTACTTGTGGTAGTTCTCTCACTGTGCCACATTGCTTAATCACATTACTCGGGGCTTTCATTTGCTCTAATTCTTCTTCAGTTGGAAGCTTTTTTTGCTCTGAGTAAAACATTTGCAATCTGCCTTTTTACTGTGCATGCAAAAAGTAGCATGTTTTTAACTTCTGAAAACTCATTCAAGGAGACAGCATCATTTTTGTACATGGTGTTCTCTGAGAGTGCTGCGCATCCTGCATGCTTGGTTGGTAGCAGCTTAATGCTGTCACGGTCCTCCAGGGGCTTGTCCCATGTGGTTATAATTAACTTTTAATGTCTGCCTTCAGGGCAAAACACTTAAGGGGTTAACCAGTTTTCTCCAAAAGAATGAATAGTTAAATGCTAACATACGTTTATCAATATATTCCAGAACATGGAGGAAAATATCTAATTTTTTTTCTTCTGCTTGTATCGTATTTGTGCAATTCAGAGTCACTTTCCAACTTAAGAGTCACACTGAGTCAGTGTGAAGCTTTGTTGGACCAGATCTTGTTGGCATTTAACTATTGCAAGCACTTGCAGTCTTTCTTTCTCCCGTTAAGTACATGTTGCATCATGCTGAGACCTAGAAGAGCATCTCAGTACAAGGACATGTATAACTTTGCAGCTAAACCAGACTTTACTTATAATGTTGCCAGAGATGGAGAAAGTTATTACAGAAGAGTATAATTACTTCATCAGCTGGGTCTGCATTGTTAGAATGGGATTTAGTTCCTAAACACAGTAGTATAGTGTTACCTGAGACATCCTAGAGTATCTAAGGCACCTATTCAGTGTTTAAAATGATACTAGACATCTATACTTGGGGAACGCAATCCCACCTTAAGTTTCAGTGTTCACAAAAGATACAATGAGCAAGATTCAGCTCCTCAAACACAGGTGTCTAGTGCTATTTTAGGCACTATGGGCTATCCTGCCAATCCAGAAGGGTTCACAGCTCCTGTAAATCGTTTGATACCCAAGAGCATCTCCAATGACACCAGATCACTGTGTTCAGGGAACTAAATTCTTCTTACAGATTTGAAACCACACAATCTGGCATCTTTCTCTGGATACCTGACTGAGCTCCAAATGTACTGTTGCATCTGTAGGTTGCAGTCTAGCACAAAAGAATCTGGCTCTGAAGCAAGAAGCTTAGCGGGAGAGTTGCCTGGCTTGTTATTCTGTAGTCAGCATGTCTGCAGTGAGCTCTCGGCACTGCATGGTGTGGACATGACTTGAAGGTCTGTTCTGAGGCTGGAGTAAGCCAGTGGAAGAAAAGCCAGTCCTCTCAAAGCATGCTGAGTGAGCCCACAAAGGAAGAGTGAACTTGTCAAGAATCTGAAAGATTGACAAAAAAAACAACCACCCATATTTGCCCTGCTTTGCTCCTGTATGCTTGGCTGTGACTTTTTTTTTCACTGATGTATAGACCATAAATCTTGAGAGAAACTTAAGTCAGCATAATATGACATAAGATTATTTCCTCTTAGATGTAATGGAAGATTAAGTTTGTGTCCTGAAGATCTCCAAACTAATTCACTGTGTTCTTAAAGAAATGACAATAGATTCAATTGCTTTAATGACAGATACTAACATTGGGGAAATGCTTGGATAAAGCATTTATATTCTGTGGGAATTTATCTCCAGATTCTCTAAGGTATACTAAAATCAGGATATAGTAATTTGGGGACATTCCATCCTCAACCACTCCATCCCCTCGTGCATCACGGGCTGTGGACTGTCACATGTTTCAGGACTCGAATTCATCATGTCTGGTGAGCACAGCAAACTGCTGGTCCATCACCATGCTCTTCACCAGGAAGTGCAACAGCAAAAGCCCAGCCTTTCAGCTGTGATATCTCCTAGCCTCACTGCTCATCAGTGACTGAGGCTAATACCAGTCTCTGTGATCTGCTGAGCCTGGAGAGTGGGCACATTTTTCCCTTGCCTGCTATGGGAACAGAAACCTTCAGCAGTGAAATGAAGAGGATGTCTAGGTTGACAACAGCTTAAGCAACAGCTAAAATCCCCAAGAACTTAATAAAAGCTGTAGACAGAATTAAATTAATTATGTGGCTTAGCCGCTTTCCATCCATTTATCTTAAGTAACAAACTCCAGGATGATGATCATCCCACTTTTATAGATGGATGGGGACAAGACACAAAGAAATAAACTGTTTGCCCTTACATTGCTTGGCAAATTAGAAACACACGTAAGTAAGAGCCAACATCTCGTGAGTGATAATCTTTCAGCTGACCACGCTTTCAAGACTGCACAGTGTTGTAAAGCAACATTTGCTGGCTTCAGGCTGTTAATTCTCTGCATTGTCAGCCCATTCTATTGAGACACGACTGAGCAACGTTAACTTTTATACGCAGTCATTTCCCTGTTGTTGACTTGATCTGATCTCAGTGGAGAGCTGCTGTCAGTATTCCTCAAAGAAAATGGGCTACATTAAACACTTTCAACTGGTGCTCAAGCAAAAGCTTGCAATCTTCAGTCAAATATAACTGTCTTTGCAAAAGGGAAAAAGTGAAGAGGAAAAGAGCTTTTTACATAGCTTATTAGGGATTTCAGAAAACACTTAATACACTTGTCTGTGTATTGTCTGTGACTCCAGAATATGTCTTTGACTTTCAGTTTACAAAGTCTGATTCATTATTCAACTCTTCTGCATGTCAAAAAGCACTACTATGAAGTAAGGCCTCATAAAACATATCAGAATGTTGTCTTCAGTGTTTTTAAGGCTCATACATATATTTATGAGCAAAGAGTCAACCTTAAACAGCAGATTTCATTGGTGTTTAGGAGACATCTGGGGTAGCTCTCTGGCAATCACTGCAATGACACATGGTATACCCAGTTACACAGTATAGCTTTTGGTAATTTCCAGTTAAATCATCCACTTTTAAAGAACATCTCAACAGTATGAAATCAAAAGAAAGTAATAGACATCTTTTCTGCATTCCTCTCACCTCAGTATTACAAGAAACTAAACCCACCTGTGTCCACCTGTTCTTTTAAATCAGACTCCTTTTCCAACAATGTTGGAGTAGGTGGAAACTGTGATTGTGGTCCCAGTCCAGATCCAGAAATAACATCATTATCTTTCTTTTGACTCAGTTATGCTCTAAGTCTGCAGCTATTAAACATCTTTTATGCAATCATGCAATTCTTCAAACTCTTCCATAATATACAAAAGGTTAATGTTTTATGAAAACCATCATGTGAGAACAGATTGAAAGTTTTCTATATTGCTGTTAATAAATTAATTATAATTAGCACACTTTTTTGAAAGTAGGCTTGGCTGAAGCTATGTATGTATAACTGAAATTGAATCAAAACTTTTTCCTAAAGGATCTGTTTGGAGCTGAAGAGAAGTAATGGGACCTTTTATTCATTTGATATTGCCCAAATTGCCGTACAACTGAAAACTTCAATTTTGCATCTAGTCAGCCAATACCCTTCCAAACAATTCACAGAGTATAAAACAGAAACAATCCCAAAAGATAATTTTTACTTAGAAACTCTGATTTATGTTGGGGATAAGGAGGAGTGTAGGTAAGTTTCACAGTATGGATGTGTCCAGACCTTGCCATCAGGCTGAAGAGGAAGAGAATGGACTTGGTACTGGTGTAAATGAAGAATATGTTCACAGGTGGATTGAAGTGGTCGAATATGCCTAGCTACATTATAGACATCTCTATCTGAGCTAATCATCTATGTTGCCTTTTATAGACAGTGGAGAAATACTGACATGTCTTAGTCTACCCCTTAACTTACGCTTTTCTATTATCCTAATTTAGAGAAAACTCTTAAATCCCTGCAACTGTTAGATGCAATTGAAACCTGAATCTTCAGTACACCAGCATTCATCTTACCCAATAACAGCTGCACAAAAGATAGGAATTTAGTCTGAGCTAACCATGTAAATGTTGATTTTCAGTGCTCAGGAGAAAGAAGTGTTTCCACAGAACTGTGGAAAGCCACTGCAAGACCAGTGTGATGAATGGCCTACTTGCAATTCTTCTCTCTTGTGTATAGAAAAACCACAGACAACTGGTTAGGTTAGACTGCTACATTCAGGTGGTTACATTTAGGTGAGATGAATTTTTCCTCTCTGTGATATCCACACGGCACCCAGCCACCTATGAAGATTTCACAGTCAGGTGATATTTACAAGTCGTATTACTGGGTTGGAACATCCAGTGATTTATACTAAATTTAGATAAAGAGCTGGTGAAAGCTTCACTAGACCCCCACTGAGACACAAAAAAGAAAAAATCTCTATCTTCTGCTAATAAAATATGTTCACTTCTTACTGCCTCTCTTTAGCTATATTAACCACTCACCCTAATATTGGTTGACCTGAAGTAAAGAAAATTTTATTTTTACATTTTCATGGACTTTGAGTGGGTTCATAAAAAGAATGCTCAAAGATGTATTTTAAATACATCTATAATTTTAGCCATATCTTTAGCTTCCTTAAATTATCAAACTTCTCCAGAAATCAATAGAATTCTGTATTTCAACTAGCTGAAGATCTATCTCTTTATTTTTTTCCATTTTAGGGAACTTGGAAGATTTTCTCTTTTTAACTTGAATATTATTTTTTTTTTGTTTTCAGTTAAATCTTTTCACCAGTGTGAACATCTGAGCTTAGTAAAATATTACACATGAGAAACAGACTCATCAGTGAATGCTATCATGTTAAACTATAATGGTATCAAGAAATATACTAATTATAGTTTCAAAATTGTTTATCTTCTTTTCCCCCCTTTGGAAACGTGGTCTTAACTAATAGTTATTGTGCACACTCTTCAACAATTTTATATCTTTTCTTTGAGAATACCCAGGGGGAAAAAAAATAACAGAGTTTAAAAGATGTTTCAACTTTTAGTAATTAAGCTCTGGTGAGCGTTGCGAGAATATTTAATGCTCTGCTGCTCTATCTGAAGAGGATCTGGAGACTTACAAGGAATTACAAGAACATGATTTACAAAACATAAAGCTCACGTTGTCAAAGCATCCTCTAAAATCCTTTCAAATAAGAAAGTTTTTCTAGCGTTTCGTTAGAAACAGGCAGTGGAGAGAGTCTCACGGCATTAAGGCATTTCTGTTTTGTTTTGGTTTGGTTTTTTTTCCCTCCCATATTTAGGAGTAACTTGTTGGCTTTTTTCAACCTTGTGCTTGCTCTCGCAGATAAGCATTAGAATGAATTTGGAAATGGAAGGCCTTTCTGTCTGCAGCTAGCAGGGTCAATTCAGTGTGGCAGCTGCGAGCGGGTGACATAGACTTATATTGACACAACCCACTTTTTGCTGCAGAATCACAAAGCGAAAGCACCTGGGGCTCTTCTACCTTTTTCAATAAGATACGAATTTTTGTCTTCCTTGTATTAAGCAGAGATCTGTCATCTTGACTTGTACACTAAATGGTCCATTCTGACTGCCTTGTTTGTGTCCAATCCCAGCCAGGATCTAGAAACATGTGTTAACATTCGGCATGTTTGGGGGCGAGCGGGAAGGGCCTGAGGCTAGACTCCCTGATGTCTGCTGGAGGGTAGTCAATAATCATTAGCCCTTCAAGTGGTAGATGCCCAACATAAACTGTATTTATTTATTTAAAAAATCTTTACTTTAAGCCACAGGGAAAGGCATTTTAGAGAACACGGCTCCCCTGAAATAACGAAGCAGTAATAAAGACGTAGTGCCATGTAAGTGAAATTCTGGTTTATTGGGGGGCATGGTTTCTTAACACTGTGTCATCAGCCAGAGCAATGGGAAACTATTAAAAGTAATTAGCCCATGCATGTCTGTCACTGAAGTTTATCCCTGTGGTGATAAAGAAGTGTGATTTGCCCCAAGTCTTTTCTGATTGCCAACATCTCAGCGTTAGCCACAGAGCTAAACCTGCAGCAGTGGGGGATGTTCTAACGTTCATTATAGTCAACACGAGGTAAATGAAGCTGGGCTTTTTTGTTTTATTTTTGATGGAGTTCAAAGAAACCAAGCTTGTACTAATTAAATATTCAGAGAAACTGTGAAGCTTCTCATCTAACTGTGACTGTTTATGTGTGGATAGGTGTCAGTGGCAGGCCAAACATTGCTGTCATTTATATTTCCACCCATCTTGGCATGAGTGGAGTGGAATGGTGTTGATGGAGAGACTTATTTAGCGTACTTATTTCTATTTCTATGTTTTTCTGCTGCACACATATATCAGAAATATTAAAGTGCTAGAAAATAATTTCCAATAGAAGGGAGTGAACATGTAAAAAACTATTCAATCCACCAAATATTTGAAGTCCAAAGGTGGTCAATTAGTCTTGTCCCTTGCAGATGGTTTAAAGAACCAGGTACCTCCAGAGGGCAATTCAGTAGATCCTGAAGTAAATGGAATGGGTTGCCCCCTTGAGGTATCTACTGATGTCCTTTGACTATGGAGAGATCTTTGATCTCTAACTGAGATCAGTAACACCATTTTCATATAGCTGAAATCATGTGAGAAGAATCCCAGTGGAAAAATGGGAGGAGTCCCATACTGATCAGGTGCAAGTTAACTTAGTTTATCACCAGCTAAATCAGTTTATCACTAGTATCAATTGTTTCAGAGAAAAAGAGCTCCGGCTAATAGGAACTATGGATTCTTCTGTTTATATTTTAACATTATGATATTCTTTACCAATATTTAGAGCTTCAAACTTTGAGTTGTCAAAGCCAGTAATCTTTTCAAATTTCTTAGAATTGTTTGCATGACATCTGTGATGTGAATTCATCATTTTTAAGGCCCTGTTTCAGCAATATATTTAGTTCAACAAGCCTGCCTGTAAGTGTGTCTCAGTGAAGTCACAGGGATTATGCACATGGCCAGGTTATTTGCTGAACTGGGGCATTAATCTTTAATATTATTACTTTGGCTGTCCAGATGGATGATCTGTCTGCAATTAGTTACCCTAAAATAACTGCATATGCACTGACAGATTCAATATCCTCTCTAATAAATTGGAAAGATAGGTCCTAGGTTGGGAGCTACCAATAAGCCGCTGGCAAAATGACCTAGGAAAGGAAGACAGGCTTTTTTGACAGTAGGTTTCATGATAGTCTCTCTTTAATGCCATAGTTCTTCTGAACAAGTCTCATGTTTAACAAGATGGTGTGTAGTGTAGCAGTTTTTTCACGTACGACAGATGGGCATTGACACATGTAGACCTGTGTATATTCAGAGCTGACATATCTCATTTAGCTTGTAGCTGTATTGGAAGGACCAACTTTTAAATTTTCTTAAATATTTCCCAGCTACCCATCTCACACTTTAATGTGCAGCTACACAGACAAGTTATTGTTAAATGACCCATATTAATTCTTTCAAAAATATTAAAACCTTTGCCATGATCTAATTAAAAATGTCTTCCTTCATCTGTCCTATGGTACGGTCTATTGTAGTGGTGCTTTGAGGAAATGTGTTGGAAGAAATCTTGCTTTCCTGTAGGATTTTCCACCTAAATAGCCAGTTTTTTCAAACTGTGAGACAAGGCATGGTAAGATCAAGAATATGCCTCCACTGGAATCTGAAAGGGAATTTGTGGGGAGAAAAGTAAAACCACTTCTCACTCTAGCTCTGTAGATGAGGCACCAGCTATGGCTTACAGGACGCAGGTCTCTGCCAGTGTGTCCAGACCTGTACTGGTACTCATACCTGGTGCTTTAAAGCTCACTGATGAACATCTCTCTACTCAGTCCTCTGAACTGCAGTGGAGCCACACCATGGGAGTGTGAATCTGCTATTCTAACTTTAAAGTACTGAAATTTCAATAAAGGTTCCAAGTTCATTATTAAGGTCACCTCCATAATCAAACAGAGAAGTTACATATTTTTAGAAGGTGACACAACATATCCTATAAATAAAGGTCCTTCATATATATAAAAGAGATCCAGAAGAAATAATAATGATTTTTAAATGCCATTTCATACCTGTTTTTTTCCCATGGTCTTTTGATTGTCTTGCAATTATTTTGGTTTTTTTCCATTGGAGATTTTAAGAAATAAGTAAATATTACTCTGCTTTTTCAAGACTCAAGCAGTTTGATTCTTTTTGTTACACAAACTTGTTTTTTATTTTGACCTAGTGTTTCTCCCTCCTGTTTACAGAGAAAAAAATCCATTCTTTCACAGATTTATGAGTGCAGCTGGTCATGATTCTGAAGCATTCTCTCCATCGCTCTCCTAGTTTTTTCATGGATCCACTATCTTACTAAATATTTACTGTTACGCTTCAAATTCACTCAGCTGTCTGTTCATTTTTTAGATTATTCTTAATGCCTTCATCTCCCTCTTTCCTCACAAAGACCAGTTCTTAGACTATGTCACATCCAACATTAATTTTCTCTAGTTTTTTGGGTTTTTTTCTGGGTTGTTGGAATTCTTTCAGGAAAATCTAGTAATGGTGAAGATTATGCTATGATAAGGTGGTTTTTTTCCCCTTCTTCTTGTCCTTGTCTAGAACCAACCGTGCATTTTACCTACATCTAACTTCCATCTCACCTGGGAGGAAAGCTAACCCCTTACAGGGACACCTCCAGGGCAGAAACATGACCTTGCACATCTACTTTAAGATAGTATGACTTGCCTCTGGAAGTTTCTTTTTCCATGGACTGTAGACTGAACCTAGAGAAATTTAGGTTTTAGCTGTTTTAGGTGATGTGAATCTCATCTGCATTTACTCTTTTTAGCTGCTCTGCAGGCAATGGGCTGTAAGAATGATTGGAAAAGAAAGGCATGAATGTCCCTGGGAACTGCACCTTTGGAGCATTTCTGAAATGGACTTCAAATACAAAGGAATTTGGATTTCTATACATGTATTGATTTAGCTTGCTTTAAGTGTCACTCGCTATTTATTCTCAATTAGTTGTATCTCTTTAACCTGTCTGATGCAAAGAAGACTTTGTTTACTGATTAAACATTTTTTAAATTATTATTCTGAATTACTTCATTGTGACCAGGCTAATCCTCCATTGCATCATGACTGTTCTTGGCAGCCATATTCGTATCAGGCAAGGGGAGTAATAAACATACTCCTTGAAAAACCTAACAAAGGCCGCTTTCAGAAAGGCCGGAATGCCTATTTACAGCAAGTCAGGTATTGTCAAAATAGTTCAAAGTAACTCCCCAAACCACTAATAAGGTTTTGAAAATGTGACTGCAAGTTTGAATTAGTTTAACTTGAATAATGCAGTACATCTATTAAATTTGTCTTTCAAACATTCCCTTAATAGCCCCTTGCATCTCATTGAAAACTGGCTAGATAGACCATTAGAAAGGCAGATGGACAGACTGACCAACCAGGTCCTCAGATCACCTATAAGGTTTCTAAACAGTAGATTATAGGACTTTAGGCAGGAATCAGCTGTTTCACTTCCATGGCCTGCAAAAATTAGATCAGATTAATGAATTTCAGTAGTTGCTTTTGGTCTGGGAAGCATGGGTTCTGACTATTTTGCTTTGGCAAATAATTTCAATAAATGCAGGAAAACTAATACAAAATATTGCATTTTTTTTAAAAAAAAAAATCTATTTTTACTCAGCAGTCTTTCCTTTAAGATGCTTAGGACTTGTAATTTTTGCATTTCCAGGGTGACAGCAAAGCCTGACAAATGCTAATTTCCTCAGCAGAGTGCAGCTCAGAGGTCTCAGTCAGAAAGAAGCAAGAGCTCTGCAAATTATCAGATGTTGCTAAGGCTTGAATAAACTTATTTGCTACATCCATTCAGTTTCCTATCCATAGAATCCCTCCCTGCTTTTCTAGCTATCTCCTTCTCTGAACCCCTGGAGCAGGAAGATTCTGCCTTAAAGCTATCGGGATTAATTATAACCAACTAATACCAACTTTCTATTTACCCACACTGTTTCACAAAGGTTTATAGCATACCTGAAACAATCCCCAAATGTAAGCACATTTATTATTTAGGAACTCTTCCTCAGATTATAATTTTAATTCTCCTACTCACTGTAAAAATATCTGCAAAAGTAAGGGGTAGGAGTGTAAGAAGATGGGAGAAACATCCTAGAAGAAAAGTCCCACTGGCTCTAGGGCAGACTGAAAAAAATCCTACTAGTTCTTATTTTTAAATTTTTGGACAAAAATGTTTATTTTTCTTGGTTTCATGGATATTTTTTTTTTAATAAAATTTCCTAAACTCCTGAACTTATTAATTCAGACTGTTGAGTTTGAGTTTTTTCAGACCAATAGTTTAGTAGAAAAAGGGAGTTGTTCTTTATGGAAGACCGCTCTTTATTCCTGTAGGAAACAAGAAAAAGGCCCTTCTACCCTTGTGCTACCTTGTGCTTCTCTTTTCCTAATCAACTAGTTTTCCACTCTACATTTCCTCGCTCTCTGCCAGTTTCTATATCTCAACCATACCTCCTAGGTATGTGTGTCACTATCTGCCTGACACTGAAGGCACCCAACAGGATCTAGGCTGGCGAGAGACATGGGGTGGGACTCATTTCACCCAGAGTCATCTGGTGCCTGCTATCCCTTTAAAGATAACAGAGAGAAATAAGCATTTCCAATTTATCCGTCTTAAAGTCTAAACCAGACCAAATGTATTGTGCAATTAAAGTCAGCTTCTCTACCGATAATGAAGAGAGGTGAGAGTAGCTAACTCACATCTATAGGTCCATTTAGATGACTAAACATAGGTGCTGGCTTGTTCCCAACTTCTCGTTATGGTAAAGGATGACATGAGAGGGTCTGGGACCTCGTATTCAACTGCTCCTTCTAGAATATTGGGCACTTGAAAAGAGAGGTTACAGATCACCAGTGCAACATCCATCAAGGTCATCCATGAGCCATATTGTTGTTTCATGGTGGAGGCAAAACATTCTTGCCTTCAAGGTGGTCAGGCTGGCACAGTAAGCTTTCTGATCTTCCAGAACTTGTGCATCACATACTGCTGGACAACTGAGTGGTTCAGAAGCCTGTATCATACTGTTCCAGAGCACAGATTACAGAACAATATTTTCCAGATGTAAATTTTCTTACTAACTCTTCAAGGAGTTAAGTTATGTTTTGGGCCATGAGGCTTTGTTATTTCTGCTCAACACTATTTAAGACTTGCTATAGAAAAGATGATTATATACCCTTCATAACAAATTTAAGACTATGCTACTGTATTTATGCGTGTATCCATACGAGTGTGCCTTGAAAACTGGGATCATTTTATCTGACCCCTGGGTTATACCGAATTTATTAAAAAAGAACCAGAAAGCAACACACATCTTTCTTCTATTTTGTTAGTGTAGAACCAACAATCCAATTACTTGATAATATAGGACAGACAAACTATATTTCAAGCATCAGAGGCCATAATGGACCTCCTTTTATATCCTGAGTTTTTCTCCTAGAGCAATAGTTGAATGTGAATTCACCCAGTACCATTTTCCAGCCAAACCGTAGTTGCATCCAAATATCACGTTTCTTATACTCACATGTGCCCAGCTTTTCTGTTCTCCTTCCTAAATGCCTTGTCCTTGTGGTTAAACAACTTAATAAGCCCGTGTTTTCAGTTGATTCTGCACTGCAATAAAAGCTATACATTCAAACTGTTCTAGCTGCTTTCTACTGTAAATGCATTCTTCCTCTTTATCTGTGTTATCTATTCATTAAATATGTATCTTTCTACTGGAGTTTTTAATCACCACAGGGATCTATTCCATTTCCATGTGAATGATTTGTTCTTTTTTTGTGCAAAGAGGAAAACACACTTTTAATGTAGAGAGCACACTACATGTTATACGACTGCTTCCATCTTTCCCCTACCTTGCCCTCTTTGTACATAAATATACTCACGTCACACATTTCAGCTGCTGAAAGGACAAAAAGTTCAAAATGGCTAGGAGAAGACATGTTTAACAGATGCTTTTCCAGTAGCTCAACCCTTGCTTCCCTCACTAACATGAACTAAAATATTACTCATAGCAAGCTCTGTAAATCTGAGTGTCTGCATTTAAGAAGTGAATTTAGTATACAAGAAAATAAGGCACTAGCTGTTGTAGCACAAGTTGGGCATGTGTTTTCTGCAGCCTGGGATAGAGGAGAACACCCATATGGCCCTGCTAGTCTATGCGTATCTTGGGTGCTCCTACTCACATCCTTTTGGGCCAGTTTGTCCTGTGCTTACAGACACCACTACATTCTGAAATGGCTGAACAGCAAGCTGGACTGCTTTGGGCCACTTAGATAAAGGTTGGGGCAAATTTTGCTTGAGCTTTGCCAACATACAGATGCCATCTAGTCTATATAAGTGCTGTAGGCTCCCGGGATGGAAATTGGAGTCGGAGAAGGCTCTCCAAAGGGTGATGGATTTTGTCCTAAACTGGAATGAGTGATCTTCTGGAGGTGTTTTTATCTCTCAATTGACTAAGACCTCAACTAGGCAATTGTCTGAATGTTAATTTCTGTATAGTTGCGATTAAATAGGATGAATCTGACCTTTGTGTTTTCCTTTACCCTGAGGCTCAATGACCCTTACTAAGGGCAGTAAGCCCTAGCAGCCAGTGTTTATGCTGGAGTAAATTCTTGATAGCCTGAAGCTCTGGTCACCTCTGGGTTCTTGGTTATCTATTCTCATGATATAAAATCAAAAACCACTGTCCTTTTTGGGATCAACAAACATGTCACAGTAGAGTATATGAAAAATAAAACCTCTGCCTCCTCAGAGACTTGGAGAAATTTAAAATGTTTCTTGATGTGGTTTGTTTGTGGGTCACAGCTTTCCTATGTGCCTGATCCAACAACTAATTATGCTCTGTGGCTCTAAGGCTTTCCCAAACAAATAACTTATGGTGGGAAAGGAGAGGCTGTATGAAGATAAATGAGATAGGAACTCTGTGGCATTTAGTAATTGGATAAAACTAATACTCTATGGAAGGATGTGAGGAAAAGGGAAATTTTCCTTTAGGTATTTTAAGGCCTTTTTTGTCTTTGGGTGGATGAAAATACAAAGAGCAATGTCCTGATACTGCTTCATCTCCCACCTCTTGTTTGCATCTCCATTGGAGGCTTGGTGTGACATTCACCTTACTAAATTTTAGCCTTCTGAAAGTTAGGTGTCTGACCTAAGCCTGGCAATTAGTTTCTGTTTGTATAGAGAAATTTCCAAAGGGTTAACTATCCTACCCCAAGCTTCCTCTTAATTCTGCAGTTTACAGAATCCTACTTGAAAATGTTTGGATATTGGAACAAATTCAGCCCCTAAGCTGGATGCAGTTTTCTAAGAGTAGGAAGAGTAGAATACCAGGACAAATTCTGGGGATGTATTTGATTTCCTTTTTAAAATTAAATCAGATTTTTTCCCTCAAATTTTTTTAAATTTTTCCCTGAAAAGTTTAAAAATTAATTCAGATTCCAGGATAAATTTCATTGTTAAAGTCAACTGAAGATGGGACAGTCTTGGTAGCGTTTTTTGGACACTCCATGATGTTGTTTATGACATTAAAGTTTTCCTCTTAATTGTCTCACATTATGAGATGTAGAGAACACAAGAAGCTCAACCTTGTCTCCAACACATTCAAAACATTTGCAGTTCATTAGTATGGTGAGCACCACGAACGTTTGTGTTCATTTAACTAATTTGCAGTATCCTAAATTAGAAAGGTAATTGACTTAAACAATCAAGTTAACTTATTTTTATTTAGAGACATTAATCAAAATAATGTCTTCTAGTTTTTATTCTGAAAAAAATCATGTTCTACTGGTTTTAATTAAGATATGTTATAACTACCCCTGATGCTTTAGCACTGACAGATTAGTTGCTGGGTAAAAACAGGGAGTATGAAGTTACCCAAAGTTACATCTGAAAAAAAAAAAAAAAATCTAAATTTAATGATTGTTTGATTTTAGTTTTATTTAACATTTATTTGAGGGCTTGATTTAACCTTTCCCTATCTGGCATTATTTAACCTTTCACTTTTATGAACAACTAAAGGCAAATGAAAATAAGTCCTTCCAAAAATAGAAGAATCTACTGAGGCCAAAGGGAACATCATCATTTTGCAAAAGAAAAAAAATATTTACCTTAAGGCTACTTAAACACTCAATTTACCAAATTACCCCTGTTTAGTGTAATGGAATAAATGGCATGCATAGAGGATTGCTGTTGGCAGGATATCATTAGAGCTAAAAAGGTAATGGGCCCTGAATAATGCCCCGAGGAGCCTTGGATACTGCAAGCTGAAGCTGAGTGACCATCTATCAGAAGTTATAGGGGAGAACAGGCACAGAGTAAAAGAAATCCAAAAGCTGAGCTTAAAATTTTGTTGCTTTGCAGTGATCTTATCCGTGACTTAAAGGTTACCATGATATTTTGGTGCCTATTGAAGCCAACAACAAACTCTGAGTAGCTTTAGTAATATGGAATTTAGTGTTCTGGGATGGCAGTATACACAGAAAAACATTTATGAATGGAATTCTTTTCTTCAATTATAAGTGCTTAGAGGTGAGCTAGTCCTAGACTGCCTTTGTAGTCAATGGGAAGAAATAAGCATTTCCATAAGGCAATTGATCTCATGTAGACATCTCAAATAGGTCAGATGATTCACCACCACCAAGTGCCTATTTTGCTATTGAGTTTAAAGTTAGGTGAATGAATCCTAGTCAACACGATTATGGAGTGGGAGAAATTTGTGTCAAGGCAGAGGGTCCGAAAAAAGCCTCTGGACAACGTAAGTCTTAGGAACTCAATATTGTGTGAATCTTGGGCTTGTATGCAGAGATTGAGTTTAGGAATTATAATGTCAGAATTGACTGGACAGGAATGTCAATGGGACTGCTTAAAGAGAACTCTTCATTTTTGCATGCAGGAACTCCCTGCCACATACTGTCTTCTACAGCATGCCGAGTATTACTGTCTTGCTGTCACTGAGCTCAGGACTTAGGTGTCATCCTTGACAAGGACATGTCTATAGGGCAGACATCTTTCTATATAGTATGTGAAAGACACAGTCTGTCCCATCCACCTACACAGCTGAAAGTCTCCACTGGAAACCCATCATTGTATTTCTCAATTGTTACAGGATTTTTCTCTCCTCCTCACAAATATAATCTTGAACTGCCAAAATCTAACCAGCAGCAGCCTGCAAAGATAATTTTCCCAGTTTTCCATTGGATTATGTCATGTCAGCTTTCATAACCTTTTACTGACTCTCTCTTTTCTTTTATACATTGTGGGTTTGGTTTTTTTTTTTTTTTTGTCTATTTGCATTCTTTCATTTGGAAAGATGTGTTTAATTACTGCTTCAGGTTTGGCTGTATTGGGGTTTAATAACAGAACCAGGAAAGAGGAGAAGAAGACGTTGAATTTCATTGAAGATGTCATTTTATTTTAAGTAAAAATGTATACAATTATGTGAACTATTCCATCTGATTCAAAATGCAATTTTAGGTACTTGTATAAAAAAAAGTAATAAACAAGTTTGATTCACAACATTGCCATAGAAGTAGGCCATCTTTTTTTACTGAAGGTAGGGCATTCACTTTAGATGTGAAAAATCATTTCAATTCCTCTCTTTCACACACAGGGGGTTGAACCCTCATCCTTCACTTGGTAAGAGAGTGCCTTCATCATCAGTGTGGAACATACCCTGGGGTGGAATGCTTTCAGTCATTCCTGGTGGTGCTATTTCTCTTTGCATAAATGATGAAACATGCACTGGAGCATAGACTGAAACACAGCTGTCCCACCTCCCAAGTGATCTTCCAAACACCAGGACAGAGAGGCCTGAATATTTAAATATTTTAAACAAAGTGCAATCACTCCAATAAGACAGTATAAGGTGTGGTTACCCCAGAATATTATCAAATATTGTGATGAGTGCCAGTTCATATCCTCTCAGGTACTGTCAACAAATTAACTCGGTCCTAACTATTGCTGTACTACATAAAAAAAATTACAAAGCCCTGTTGCTATTTTAAATCTGACATTCTTTTTAGCCACAACTGTTCTTGACAGTTTTGGAATAAGTAAAATTCTTCCACTTTTTTAAAGTATTTGAATATTTAAGTACTTAGTTTTAAGTCAAAATAATAATAGTCCAGGCATATTTGTCATCCCAGATATCACCATTATCTTATTAATACTTAGATTCTTTAAGCACTATAAGACTGAAAGATCAACTGTTGCTGTGATTTCTTTTTCCCCTTTTTTATACACTCGGAATTAAACTCACCTCTAGATTTAGGATGAAAGAGGAATTTTCTTTTGTTAACCTTCCTCTGTGCTCTCATAAATTGTCTTCATTTTGAGGACTACTGTCTAAAAAAAATTCCTCATTGCCAAAGAGGTATGGGACAAAACCTTGGACTTCTATTTTCCAGGAACCTGTATTGCTCTGGGTATTTTATGGCACCTCTTAAGTTTGCTATAAGGTATCAGAACATGTTTTGTGATTTGTGATGTGTTTCTCCTTAAGGAGAGGATGCTCTGTGGAGTTTTGGGAGATGGATTTGCAGGTCTTTTCCGAGTCTATGTTCTTACAATCATATAAGGAACAGTTTGCAGCTGGCTGAGTTTAAAGACCACCCTGCTAAACTCCTCATCAAGGGATCATGCCAAACATGGAGCAAACACCATGACAAATGACAAAGAGCCCGGCTCCATCACTGTGTCCATCCTCAGCTGACAGGAGAGGAGCTAGGCCAGGAGTGTCGAAGGGAGGGAGAGAGTTAGGCCAAGGCCAGAAATGGGGCACCGTCAGAGCTCATTAATGTCACAGTGACTATGGGAAGCAATACGTTATTTAGACAAGCCCTGGGGCTATCCTAATTGACAGTGTTGAGCTCAAAGCTACCTTTACTCCCTGTCCAGTGGTGTTCAGCATCATTATAAAATTTATCTCTCTTGATATACCCCTGTGAGGAACGGACTGGCTACCCCATTTTAAGAACAGGTTTAGAAATAGCAAACCATTTGACTTATGCCATAAAGAACATCTATATCAAAGCCAGGAACTGAATCCAGATCACCTATTTTTTACTGGCATATTTACACAAAAGACCGTATTCTCCATATATTAGATATGTTTTAGAAATGTTAAGTAAATTAATATTACATGGGTTAGCAACAGACTAACGGAATGGTAAAAAAAAAATCAAAAAGTAATCCTGGAGTCTTCACATTCACATTGAGCCTACTTAAATAAGTGCTTTGATGATCATCTCTGAACATAAAAAGAATTCATCTTGCATCCTAAACATAGACATGCAAAATCTACCCTCTTTTCTCTCTTTCTTGCTTAACATTAGTGGGTTCTGTTTCTTAAACAGAAATTACTGATTTCATATTCAGACTAAGTTGTCTTCTTTCTAGAGATGTCCCAGATTTCAGATGGAGCGATCAACAAAAATAATAAAGTTAAAAATGCTAGTTAGGAAGAGGAAAAAGACTCTTACCACCTTGCAAAAGAGTCATATCTAGCCAAAGTGTAGGATACACACCACTCATTTCCCCTTTAAACAGGATCTAAACCACTGGAAAAGACAAAATCAAAAATAAATTTAAAAAAATTTCTTTGTTGCATGGTGTTTTTCATAGTTTGCTTTTAAATACACACTGCAGTACCTCAGAGAGATTTTTATCTGAAAGAAAAAGCCAAATCTCATCTAGTCTTTTTCAGTCAGTAACTCACAATGTGCTTATCGAATGCTGATCCAGCCAAAAAGGACAGCTTAGTAGGAGAAAATCTGCGTTTGTGTATATTAAAAGTGAAAGAAAGCAAAATCCTAACCTAAAAACGTTCTCTCAAATTTGGCAGTCAATAAGTCATGAAAAATCAAAACAAACACGCTTCTACAGTTTAAGATGATGTAAAGCCAAATCAGTTTAAGTATTTGGATGGATTTTAAAAACTGAATGGTGAAGACCATCAGTGTTAGAAATCAAAGCACACAAATGAATAATTAAGATCTGAAAATTCATTCTGGGTTTCCTTAAGGTTGAAAAGCTACTTTAAATGCAGGTAAAAATATTTGGCAATCTATAAAGGAGATCACAGTGATATTGTATCTGATGAAATAGGTACGGACAACAAACTGTCTCTGATAGAAAAATGCAGAAAAAATTATAAAAGTCCTGTTTGATGTGAAAACATCATGAAATGGCACAAAGGCTGGCCCTGCAAATAAAGAAATAAAATAAATATTGAACAATATAAATATTGTTATGAAAAAAAATTAATACAAGGAAGGTGAACTGAAGAAATAAACATAGACACAAATATTCTTATACAGACGAGTAACAGGTTGAAATATATCATAGTATACATAACTATATGGCAGAAAGGCAGATTAGATTGGTTTATATGAATTTCCATCCATTTATCTGTCTTATTTCATAGCTTCTATTATTACAAATAAAGGAAACATTTGTCCAGTCTCAGAAGAACTTTTGAGTCATTGAGTTCTTCCCATCCCAGACCATGAGAAAGCCTAATCTTTTACACTACAAATTGAGAGATCTGACCAAAACATTAAGCAAACTGCTTCATTTTAATATTTTTGTGCTCTCATTTTGATTTCAGCTTTTTTTTTCCTACATTTCAAAGCAAAGACCTACTTCAAACAAAAAAAAATCTTTTTTTTGTACATCTTTGAATGAACCATTTTTAACATTTCAGAAATGTCTCTCAAAATTTAGGAACAGGAAATTAATCAAAATCAACCCTTTATTATAAAGCAATATTAATTTGGTAACCTACGGGTATTTAAAAATTTTAACTAGAAGAAAATGTCTTTGCAAACCTCCCAAGTATCTTATAACATTTGAGCTAAGGTATGATATCTAGGGTCCTGAAATGACCCTCAGTATCCCTGTCTTTCTCATGGCTTGTTGAGAAGGACCTCAAGACTTAATCCCACTACCTCTAAATTCACAGTGACTTTTCCTAAACAGCAACCAGCTTGAGGAAATGTCTTTTTTAGGGTAACATTGATAGACATGAGAAAAAAATTACCTAAAACTGTGAGTTATTGTCATTCAGGAAGATAAAGTTTCCTTTCAGCCAGTATCTCATTGGTGAGGTCACACACCAGCACATTGGAAACCTGTTCAAATCCTTTCTCTACCTAAAGATATGGATCTAGATCAAGAGTAGGACTTGATCTCAACAAAGCATTTATCAGTGGGTAAGAGAGAAGTGGGAATTCTTGACTGTGGAGCAATCAAGCACACTTCTCCCAAGGGAGAAGAAAGCATCTTGATTTTATGATCTCTCTTTGTGCCTGGTTGAAAGACTTGCTTTATGGCAGTTACAGTGACAATTCAGCTCTCCTGATTTTTAGGTCAGTATCATGACCATAGTTTCACTGCAGATCAGGGACGACAAAGTCCCTGAAGCTATACAACAGTTGTTGAACCTCTCTCTGAAGGTGCAGTTGTCTTTCTAGTAATAAAGTAAACTTCATCTTGTAATTATGTTTTCTTCAGTTTGGTTCCTTGCTCTCTCTTCAATCACAGACAGAAAAAGTTTTTGTCTACAGATAATAAGCTATAACAAATACCAAATATTCTACTGTGGGTATTAATTTGGAGATGGCTCTTGGGGTTTTCTTGCTCATTGTACTAACAAGACTAAAGTGAAAAATGGACAGTTGAGACAAAGAACAGTCTGTGCAAGTTGCTGAACTTTGTATTCCAGCTTTGAGTAGATTAAAACTTGATCCTCACCTACAACGACTCATATTGCCATTCCTTGGAGACTGGAAAATAAGGGCACGTTTTGATCTGTGTATATCACCCACTTCTGAAATAGCTGGAGTTGTGGGCTGTGTTGACAACCACAGCTATCCTGATGAACCTCTATCTTGAACACCCACAGATGGAACGAACGCCCCTTCAGAGACCCAGGGAAGAAAAAAAGCACTCTGCATTGACAGAGAGGTGGTTGTATGGGGATACAAACCTTCATTTAAAACAACAGGCAGTGCCTCAGTGCTGCGCACTAACTTTTGGGAAGGTTGGGTAGTCCAAATGCCCCATCTACCCTCTGGCACAGAAGCCACCCTGTGTTCAAGCGGTGTTTGTGGTTCCACTTTCTGCTGTTCAGTGCAGCTCTCTTTGTGAGCTTTCTAACGTTTAGTAAGAGATAACAGATTAAGCCAAGTGCAGAGATAATGAAATATAAATTAGTAGGTTTGCCAGCCTTTATCCACAGCACTGTCAGAGTGTATTATCTGGTATATCTAGTTCAGAGCAGTCAGTTAAATTTCCTCTTATCAGAAACTGAGTGTGAAGTGTGGTAATGTTGCTAAGTGCAGAACAAAAATCTCTCTTTTTTTGCATCCCATGACTGCTCCAGGCAACATTCTTGGAAACCTCTGAGTAGGAAGGAAAAGAAGACCCTGAGATATATACACTGTGACAAGCCAGGAGGCTAAGCTCCACCGGTAAACCGTCCTGTGAGCGGCAGTCGCCTGTGGCTGTGACATTACCACACTTTGCTCAGCTTCAGAAAGGGAAATTTAACTGACGACTGCTATGAACTGAAGCCACAGCCTAAACCAGATAATACACCCTGACAATACTGTCAGGCAAAAAAGGCTGTGTTCCCATTGATTTCATCACATTGGAGACATATTACCCAGGGCTGTGTATGTTTGAGGGTATATGTGAACACTGTGGGAATATCAAAGGGAAAGACACACTGATTTGGGCAGAAACAGGCCTTGCAGAGATAAATCCCCAAAGTGCACTGACTGAAATATATATTATTTGGTGAAGCAGGCATGGCAAAGATATTGATTGTAATTATAACTTAATCCTCAATCTACATCTGATATACCCTGCTGGGTCTGTTTAAAGGAGTGCAAATCAGGGAAAATAACATTTCTGGCATCTCCGGGTTCTTTCTGAAGGATTGGAAGTCCAGTTTGTCTGATTTTCCAGCAGGATACAAACATCAATGACAGACAAAGCTCAAAAGGTTCAGATTTTGGGTTCATCTCAGAAAGGATCCAAGCTTCTCTTAATCTCTTGGGCCTTGGACTACAGGTGCTGCATAAGCAGGTTTTGTGATCATATGATAGGTAAATATGTAGTGTCACAACATATATGCTGAAGAAATTAAGAAGAGTTTTGAAACAAAAATGGTTCTCATACTCTAGAACATAGGCCAGCCTCTAATTATTTGATGTACAAGAAAACTTCTTTGAAGTTGAAAAGTTGTTACTCAGTTCCCATGTTTTCACTAATGCTTATTAACATTTACCTAGCACTTTTCCTTTGCAAACTGTAGACCTCAATGTCTGTAGTAAAATGCTATTTCTTAAATTTGTATTACTTCATTGATGTCCACATTTTCTTTCACTTAAGATACTTAAGAAAATTGCTCCTGATCTGTTTTCTCTCTACTCCTTGTTCTGACCAGAGCTTTGAAGTATGAGTGGGAAAGGAAAGCTGCAAATGTGTGATCTAGAATCTCAAATAAACTGTCCTTTTATAAAAGTATCTAGAGTTCCAGATGATCAAGACTTAATATTTCATGGAGTCTTGATCTACAGGTCTGTCAGACTGCTTGAGGACTTAGTTGGCAACTTCTGGGTGGCAGGGTATGAAGCTTTCTCTGTTTACAGCGATAAGCCCATTCGGTTCCCATCCTTCCACAACAACATATATTGCAAAACTGGAATGAGTCTGTCATGAACAGCTGAGTTGCTCCCAAGACTATCAGAAGAAGGTGACTAAATCTCATGGCTTTCAATTTTTGCCTAGTAGTGTAAAGTATCCTCTGAAAAATGGAAGGGAGGGAGGAAAGTCATTGGTCAAACAAATTATTATTTATTGCACCTTCTATAATAGGAGTGTTTATCAAAAATATAAAGCAGGAAATAACAGACCCCTGACTTCATATAAAAGATATATTTGGATTATTTTCAATTAACTCATTCTTCATTTCACTGGTGTGCTATCTAGCTGCATATACCATCTTTTTCTCATTCTTAAGAATTCAACAGCTTCAACCCCAGCACTCTGCAAAAGCTGTAAATTAGGATCCAAGATGAACTGATGTTTCATTTGAAATGTTTCATGCTGGTTTGCAGCTTCGAAATTAGCATGAAACAGCACCAGAGGAAACAGAGGGATTCTCCTGCATTGTACAAAGAGCTATGTGAACTTTTGAAATGCCTGAGATCTCATTACTGACAACATTTTGACCTCAGAGTTTTCATGTGCTGACCTGGAGGCTGCTTTTGGAAGTAGAAATGCAGATTCCCCATTCAGCATGACTGCATGGGTTTATCAAGCCAGATCATTTTTTCAAATGCAAAGCAACAGTATGTGGCTTCCAAAACTGAGGAAAAGTAATTAAAAATGATAGATATGAAAGTAGGATGAATAAGTGATCAGCTAGGAAAAAGGCAGACAGACTGCAGTCCTTTCTGGGGTGCTTTTGGTAAGCTTTTATGTTTTGTTGCTAAGCCTGTTGAATCCCATCCAGAGATCTGGGATTAAAAGCTCTACAGAGGCTTAAAGTACCAAACAGAAAGCAGAGAAAGAGCAAGAGCTACTCGTCTTCTGAAGCTACCTCTTGTTACTCCTGTGACCCACTTTTATTGAGAATGGTACTCAGCAACAAAAAGAAAAAAATATCTGAGATAATGTAATAGAGCAAATACTAAGGAAACATTTTCTGTTTAGTTGGGAAAGAAACCAAGTATAACATTCAAGTCTCACTGAGGCCAAAAAGAGTCACTGCTAATGACAACAGAGCCACAGGTTCACCAGAAAACAAAACCTTTTTAAAATTTGGACTCATTATTTTAAAAGAGACTTTAAGTCAAAATTTGGGGAATAGTACTGCATTATCGCTCTTTGGGTCCCAGGAAAGACTAAGTAGTTTGGAAAGGTTTCTTAGGGCTCCAGATAATTACATTTCTTTCAAAAGAGGGTCTGGAGACAAGTTTTTGTGTGTCCCACTGTTTAAGGGATGGCAGGTTGCACCAGCTAAAAATCTGGCCACTTGGTCACATCTTTCTCCCAATCTCTCTCCATTCGGTTGAAATGTCATGGAATAAATTCATTAGTTCTCCAGGGATTGTACAAGTGTAGAAACTCTCAGGTAAAGGGAGCAGCAGAGAACTTTCTTTGCAGAGCAAGGATGAAGTCACTGTCAGCACAGCAACAGGTCACGTCGGACTTGTAATTTAATGCAGATTTTTAGCTTCTTTGCACCATGTACAAGACTTGTGAGTTCAACACTTATCACTGATCCCCTTGTTCCTTTGTGGGATTGTTGTATTCCATTGCAACAAAATAATGCTGCAAGCAATTTCTTCTCTCAGTGTCATTTTCATTCAAGTTTGCTCCACACTGGAAATTAGCTGGATGGTGTTGTTTAAACTGTTTTTAAAATACATAGTGTAAAAACCTCACCTCCAGACTCCGCAAGACTTCCTTAACTGACTGTGACTGAATGGAAAATTCTGCCGCTCTGATTAAACTTATATGTAGAGGTGAATAAAATATAAAAGAGGTCTTGAGCATCATCTTTTATTTAGTGTCTTGTCCGATAAGTATGATCATACTTTTAAGGATCACAGTATATTTTTAGACACCTTGTAAAGCACTCAAGCTTTTGCTTAGAGTACTAAGAGTGTATGGTTTAATAAGCCAGTTGACAGAACATTAGTGACATCAAAGCAATGGAAAAAACTCTGTTTGCTTGCTCCTCTTTTCATCTGACTTTAAAATATAGTGGAATCAACAGGATTTGGAGAGAGAAACACACATACACATGCAAACCAAGTGCATATGATGAATACTATGTGATGAATTGTTTGAAAATACTGCTTATTTTCAGGAAACCAAAATATTCTTCTCTTTCTAAATGCACATAATATTTTATGCAAGCCCACTGTTTCAATCTGCTTGTATGTTGCATTTTATCATGGGGTTCCTTGGAGATATCAGATTGATGCCATCTGGGTATCGTGTAGACAGTAAAAGTACATGATGCTTCTTCTCCTTTCTGTTATTAACCCCCAGTTTGTCAGGGTTGCTCTTAAAGAGAGAGAATATTCAAGTTTCTATGTCCAATGTCAGGCTATAACCCCAGGACAGATGGTAGGTAGTTATATCCATCAGGTCACATCTGACATAGGCACATACATGGGACACATGTCGTCCAACTTAAAACGTCTGCAGAGCTGGTCTCCTACAGTACCCAGCAAAGCCAACACAGAGGAATGGGCACTTTTAGCGAGCAATTCATCTGACCTCTCTGAGATATTTATTTAGAATGAGCTGCACTGATTCCTAAAAGCGTGATTTTTTTTCCTCCATTTTTCTCTTTCTCCTTTCTTTCTACAGGGAGTTTAGAGCACGTGGTTAGAGGTGTCTGCATTGTACATGATGAGACTTAAATTACATAAATTTGGTTGCATTTCTACAAATGCTACTCTTGAAGTCTCAGAACTTTTCACACAACTGATTGTCCTCAGAATCATCTTGTGTCAGATGACAACATGATACTCTTTTGGTTGGATTTTCCACTCATCAGAGAAGATCTCATAATACAAAGAGACCTCCAAGCTAATTGCAAGAAAATCACAACCAGCAAGCCCCAAACCGCATCTGGGTGCAAAGAGATTGAAATACCATCCATTTTGCACATTACCACCTCCTACTGGCTGTCTAAAATGATTCATGAAAGAGGAAGGTTTGCTCTCAGAACATGAGTGGGAATATCAATTTAGCAAAAATATTACATGTTAGTGTCCCAATCCAATGTCAGGGGAGGTTTCGATGCGATCCCAAGAGCGAAATTAAGACACAAACGAGCTCAAATGCCGTATACCCAAAAGGTTTTTATTATTAAAGAAGTGAAGGGGGGTAGCGATAGGACAGAATGGAAGGAAAAGGCAGAAATAAAGCAAGGATGCGGGATAGGGCTGCAAGAATAGTCACCACCATGGATCCAGCAGCGTCCCATTGGTCCTCAGTCTTCAGTTCTTCGGTGGTGGGTGCACACGGATCCAGCTTCAATGGTAGATGCACCATGAGAAAATTTTCTGCTGCCTTTTAAGTTCATCGTATCCGCTGATTAACATATCTGCTCCCCTTTAGGTTTTTTTTCTCTGGTCCAACAGGTTTTGTTGCATCTGGCTTCAGGGCAGGAACGTTTGCCTCTTGTCAGTTCATTAGCCATGCAGGCATGGGGTCTGGGTACACAATAGAGCCACAAACGGCTACAGGATGGGGCAACTCAGCACACCTCTGCCCCTTTGAGGCTTCTCTACGGAGTCTGACAATGCAACTGCAAAGAAGTGGGGGGGTGCATCCTTCAATACACTCCCGCTTCTCTGGGCAACATCCCCCAGACCAATCCACAGGCCGCAGCAGCTTCTCTTGGAGGTTTGCACAGACACAGGCAAGCTTTGAGGCAGTCATAGGACATTTCAGTCTCTCACAGTTAGTTAATTTTGTTAGTCACTTCCACAATAATCTAGTTATGCAAAATCTGACAGAGTCTGCAATTTTGTACCTTGGCCCTTTGCTTCTGCAAAGGATGAAGAGTGCAATTTTCTCTCTTACATCATCAAGATTCATGTTTTATTGTTCACTAAGAAGTTATAACACAGGAATGATACATAAACATCGCGGTAAATGCTTAAATTCCAGACACCTTTGATTCCAGGTATCAACCATTTAGTGTTATTCTTCTCAATGACAGTACTGTTACCCTTATTTGACTTCACCTTGTACTGGTAAAAAATTGACTTAAATTGTTATAATTTGAGTTCTTTATAAAATACTATCTGGTCATTAACGTGATCATTAGGGTTTCATCTGCAGGTCTTGAGGGCTGTTGTAAATGGGAGAACAATATTTACACATTGTGTATCATCTCTCCTTTTCCAATACTTTGCACAAATTGGTAGAACAGCAGGATTTCCTAATTCACTGGTAAACCAAGTGCTCATATCTATGTTACTTTCCATATAAAACACTTAGAGTACACTCAGCTGCGAATGTAAAGCCAAAGCTGAACAGTGAATTCTCCTTAAGGCCTGATTTTCCAGGCAGTTTTTTGCCTATGGAGATGTTTCAGCATTAATTTTGATCATATTCTCTTTCACACCCTCTATCTAAGGTACTAAAAAGGGAATTCACAGGAATTCGTAAGGTGCCATAAGCAATGTTCTCAGAAGTGTAAAAGAAATGAATACGATAATAGCTTTCAAACTAAGTTCTCCTCAATGTGTTTAGTTCACTGGGTGTTAAAGAACATTTAGTAACAGTTTAAACGAGTCAAATGAGGATGCAATCAGAATTCATCAGGTAAGGCGCTATCCAAACTGAACGTTATACCCCCTTTGTACGTGCTGTAAAGGTTTCTCTCCCCTCTTGACCTGTTCAGATAAAAGCTGGCTGGCTTCTTTAAAGCACATTTTTCAGGGACATTTATCACAGTGTGGGAAAAGATGGGATTGATGCTTTTTCTTTTTTCACCCCCCTTTTTTTTTCTTTTTTAGCCTACTCTTTAATATCTCAGTCCACTCTGCATAATGGGAGCTGTCAAGCTTCTGCTGGTAGTTTCTTTCTTAGCAAGGGCAGCACATTGGGCATGTCCACTGCTAGTAGCACATTTCAAATCAGGTAAATCCTATTCTTTCTGTCATTAAGAGGTTAGTCCCATTCAGAGGTGGATTACAGCACGTTGCACATCCTCCTAGTTCTAGGTGTGTCAAGGTCTATAGGAAATGTCATGAGCTGGCTGAAAAATTTACACTTCTTTCATCAGTCATCCTTCATATATCAACCCCATACGGAAAATGCCCATAGAATTTAATTGGGGGAAAAAAAAGAGCTTTTCTGGGAAATTTTTAAGAGCTTCAAATTGAACAATGAATTTTCTTTCCTCTATAGGATTTAATAAATTCTTCCACAGGAGGTTGTTCTCTGTGCTGATGTATGTTTTCAGAGTGACTTCTATTAAATTCCTAGATGAAACATTTCCAGATGTGGATATTTTTTTTGTTTCACTCCTACTTAATGTTTTAAGATAGCTGCAGAGAGAAACAGCTGGTATCTGGACTGTCTTACAAAGGTTTAGGTATCTCAAGAACTTATTAATTTAAGGCTAGAGCCATTATTGTGTTATAACATATAATATTATTGATAAGTATCTCCCTTCAATAATAGCTAACATCACAGATTTACTGAGTAGTTTAATTTACATGTTGCACAAACATATTTTGTAAACATATTTATTTGAATATGTTGCCCACAAACAGGGCATGAAAGGAGAGAGAAGGATAGCAAAATGGGGGATAAGTAACTGGAATTTGTAAGTAGAATGAATGGATGATGCTGCAGTCCTCTTGTTTCTTTGAGCCCTATAGCTTTTGAGGTCCTGTACAGTTGTTGTACATGATACTGAACAATCTATGGTGGAGCATGTGGTGGGACCTTCATGTGGGACCTTGTTATTCAAGGATATGTTCCAGGAATAAGATTTAATATATATGAAAATATCTCAAACTAGTGGGATGCATAGAAGCTCATTATCACTACAAGAAAACTGACAAGCAATAAATAAAATTGTCGGATGAAATTTGTTTTGATTATTTAAGGTAAGCAATAATACTGAACTTCAAAAAGGCTGATGACATGGGCAGGTGACATTAATTCTTGACACACACAGTCTTAGAAGAAATTATTTGAAATATTCATACATACTGCAATACATTAGCTACTAAATCAGTTGTGAAGGGAACAGTGTGAAGCCTGCAGACTATAGGATAAAACTAATGCAAACCTGCAGTGTGCAAAAGCCAGAAAGCACAAGGAATGAGACAGAAAATATTATGGGAAGAAATGTAATACCATCACTTAGGAACATGTTCTCAGAATTGACCATCTCAGTCACCAAGCATAGTGTTTTGCTGTTTTGGGCAACCATGCTATACCACAATGTGTGAGAGCACAGATTGATCAAATTTCATCTAAAGAGCTCAGCATCTAGAACAGAAAGGATTTTTATGTGGTTTATGGCAAATTTCAATCAGATCAGGAGAAAAAGTTGATAGTAAAATCCTATATGTGGTCTTTCCCACTCACTTATACTGTCAGGTACTTTTTTTTCATAATGTGCTTCTGGGACCATGACCTTACCTACACCTATTTAAAGAAAACTGAATAGCTGAAAGACCCTCTCTGATTTTAAGATCACTTGGTACAGTCTGGCCCCATTCATGTCATGAAACTCTCTTGCTTCCCCATATAGGTTGGCCACAGACAGACTGTCTATTGAGAATGGTCCATACTAGCTCTGTGAATGGAAATTTCATGGCATGGTGTTGGCTAAAGAAGTGCATTGCTCCAACGATATGGATAATTGAATTCCACATGCTCATCTCCTGACACAGCCCTGATTTCCTGGACAGTCATCTTTTGATTAACAGGTTAGTGATTAAACCATTCATTTAAACCAGTCTTCTACTCAAAGGGGACCATGGGTTTCTCTGACTGACAAGTTATTAACAATAAATGAGCAGTTTCAGCTCCTCTGGCACTTCATTTATGTGTCCAAAACAGGCAGACTACCATGGAGATTTCTCAGGGGGATGAAAGTGCATGAGGTACCAAACCAGGAACCAGATCTAGCGTGTTAGCTTTGCTCAACTTCTACCTCTGTAGGCTTTTAGATTCAACCAGTCTTTCCCAATGAACTTACAGGTATTTAATTATAGAAGGAACTTAGTCTCATCACTTTGATAGGCTTAATTACTGAGTTTAATATTTTGGCTGTGAAGTTTCCTAAAATGTACTATGGTTATCAGTCCAAGATTTAGAAAGAACTACTGAACTGTGATACTAAAATGTAAGGAAAACAGTCCATATTTTAGCTCTTGTGAATTTCAGAACCACCCAACTAAGCAAATTTCAACTGATTTCAGAGCAACCAGTGAAACATTTAATCTTCACTTAGGAAGGACAAATCAAAGAAGCCTTAAAGACTTTCCTGATTTGTACTTATGACAAACAGGGAACACATATGACCATACACCAAACATCTGCATATTGTCAGAGTCTGAAAATAACACAAACATTTTTGAACATATAACAGTTAGTGGAGGGATACAGATGGATAAATACTAAGGCACATCTTGATAATCTTACAGGTCTTCAGGCTTTATGCGTTCCCTTTGCAACCTATTAGTGATCTCTCTACAAATATTAAATAAGCCCCTTTAAGGAATTTTCCCTAGATTGGTTTGGATCAGGAACTCTGAGATTTGAAATAGATACTGCTTCACTTCAGTTAAAATAAAGTAGTATTTCCACTGAAAACTCAGTTCAAGAAAACTCATACATGTATACCTAAACTGCAATGAGGATGGGCATTCTGGTGAACAAGTTGAGGTTGTTGACCTAGTACGAAATACTCTTAATCTGGAGGAGAAAAAAAGCAAACAGGTCATAGACTGCTACTCAATTCTTGGGCAAATACTGACAATTTTGCATAGGATTTTAGTCAAAGACAGCTCTTAATGTCCATAGGAATTTTCCTCTTGGAGGAAAAATGCAGAACATTTCTGGTCTGATACTGTGGGCAATTCTGTTGAACTCAAATGATAATGAACCATGTGTTTTGGTAAATTAGAACTGTAGTGGTTTGAAATATATCACTCTGCTTTAAAATTTCTTTTTTTATCATGACTGAAAAATGCAAGCAAAACTCCTTGGCTTCAACTGTCATTTTGAATGCTCTTCCCTTGCAATTATTCTTATTTTCCAAAGAAAAATATTCTGGTTTTATTGGTTAGGCTTAGCTACTAGAACACAGAATTTAAGGCAATTTAGTCCTTGGTACTTTCTGGTAACCCAGGGGATATACTAAAATGTTATTCATGTATTTAAATAAATATATAACTTCACATACATATATTCAGCTTTTTCATTACCTTGGAAAAGGGTGAATGAAGTCTGTCCTTGATAGATAGTGACTGATATTTTACTCCTGATTTGTATCAAGTATTTTTGTATGGGTATGGGGATTCAGATGCAAATACATGTCAACAGTATAGAATTGTTCTCGTTAGTTAAATATGCCCCTCTCTTCCTCCTGCTTCCAGCTGTTTAAATCAACACTGAAAACTGCACTTGGAAATATGCCAGATGACTCTGATGAACAAACTGCAGAATTAAAGTGAAAAATGCTTCTTATAAGCTGAAAGAAGAGGCAATTAAGCAAAAAGCTTTCCAAACCACAGAAAGGAAAAATATTTACCTTTGGCAAATTAATAAGCAATTCTACACATGTAATTTTAAAGTCTGAAATTTATTTAAACCCTGACCAGACAAATATTTATGTTCTTGTTCAGACTTAGTTAACTTTTACACTAAAGACAAAGGTGTGTGTTCTTATTTTCTCTATTAGAGTCACTAGTAATGTGAATATGTTAGATAATCTATTGAGTTATAGTTTGTAATGTGTAATTTAAGAAACTTTACTTTAAAAATGTTTTAACAATTCCCCATTCTGCTCCTGACTATCTAAGAAGCTTGGCTTGTTAGCTCCAATTTATGAGAGGATTAATTTGATTCTGTATATTATTTTTTCATTTATTGAAATTATACCATTACATAATGACAAATGGTTCCTCTAAAATATTTTTTTCTTAATCACAGTATCATCTTAACCAGGAGTTAAATCAGTTTTTATAAATAATGTATTTAAAGTGAAATTATCATTCCGAGTTTTTAAATTTTTAAAACACCGCAGCACAAACAGATGTTTGTTCAAAGTGTTTCTAATTTCTTTCATAGAATGGGATCCCATAATGGATGCCTTAGAAAAACTGCTTTTGGGTTTTGTTTTATGGGGTTTTTTATTGTTTAGCTACTTTTAGGACTGCAGTTGATTTTTAAAGGCTGTATTATTCTAGTACATATCTTCTTTTCTGATGCTGAACCAGATGCCCAGCCAGGAGTGGGAGCAAGGAGTGCTTAGGAGAAACTCTGAGCCTAGCTTCAGCAAAGGACTCAGGTGAGACCTGATGCACTGTGGGATCCCTTATGGGCTATGGATAACTTTTGTTCCCTTTCCAGAACAAAGCTGTCCCTTCTCCACTATTCCTTCTCCTTCTTTCTCTGCCTTTCTTCATTCCCCGTTCTTTTTCCCTTTTAGAGACTCTTTTCCAGTTGCCAGTATGATAGGTTTCCGTGACTGGGTGATCGTAAAGAGAAAATAACAATGTCCATACCACATTCTGCATGTATGGATATTGCAGACAGGTATTATACTGTCTACCTGATTTATTTATATAGGACTATTGATTTTCTCCTTCTCTCCGTGAACCAGAAGGTGGCATCTGATTACTGGTTTGTAAATTTACATGTCTCCTATCTTCACTGCATCGGCCAACTTTAGTGATTTCTTTTCTTTACATATCTTTCAACATGGGCATAAACAAAAAAATGCCCAGCTACCTACATTCTTCAGTCAAACACGTATATATATATTATTGTTATCCAGTTCCACTTATGATAGTAATATTTAACCTTGTATTGAACTGTTTTGTTTTAAGGATCTGAACTCACTGTGCATTTATTGATAGGTTCAGCAACACAATCCAGGAGCTTGACATTATTATTCCCATTCTCCAGATGGGAAAATGAAAGCAAAAAGTATCCAAAGGTCTCTTTCAGAGGCAAAAGAAATGTTGTGACAAAACAGAATACTTAGATTTCCTTGCTCTCACTCTTGGGTCTTCAGCTACAAGATCATTTGAAGCAGATAACCTATTTTAGAAAATAATGCAATTTGTAGACTCCTCTGGGTCAGTTTCTCAAGTGTCTGACATTAATTTGTATGGTATTCAGACCCCAGTGAGAAATTAGTATTTGGGATTCAATTCATTCTGATGAAGATGAGTAAGCATCCTGCATCCCCAGCATAGCTGATCCACAAATGAGATTAATTGTTTCTCTCAACCTGTAAATATTTGGATCTTTTTAACCAAACCAGTCAAGCTTTTAACCCCAAAGCTGTCTGGTTCAATACCCTTTGTACTGAGTAAAAGATAGTTCTCATACATGATTGTCATAACATTAGAGAGGGGATTTTTATGAGAGCCAAAATATAAAATGTTTGCTTTCAATATGAGAAAAAGCTGGGCAGAGGTGTAAAGAGATCTCTCAGCATAGCCTGTTAGGTTGATAGTGCAATGGCTGACAAGATCTACATTTTAAACAGTTTTTGAGGAGTTGTATCATGTTGATTGCTAATTATCAGGGTTCAGATGCTTGGAACTTTCTGGCCTCAATCGTCAGTGACTGCTGTCAGATGGTCCTTTCCCTGACAGAAAGTGTTGCTATAGTTTTTATAGACCACAGTCAAGATTTGCTTACACAACTTAAACTGGAAATACTAATAGATGACACACAGACACTCCTGTTTCTCCTTAATCCAATAAGCAGAGAGCTTGAGCCATGAATGATCATTTAGAAAATACATGGAAAGCTCGACAAAGACGCACAGATTTCTGAGCTTCATGGGTAAGCCAAAAGACCAACCTTCATCTCCAGGGAAGGAGCAGGAATTACTGGTGCAGGTTGTGAATCTGAGTATTGCAAGGTGACAGGAACATGGTGAAACAGTAGTCAAGTCTGGAAGATGGAAACTGACAGGAGTGAGCTGTTCAAAATCAAAAAGAATATAGTTAAAGGTGATGGGATACTGATTTATTTAATGCAACAGTAAAGAAACAAGAAGGAATATCTTGGGTGAAAGGGAAGCTCTCTGGGTCAAAATTGCACAGAGGAAGAAAGATGAAAGAGTTATCAGTTCAGTAATTCTTGAAATCCCTTATAGGTTGTCAAGAGGAGCTATGTGAATACAGAGAGATTTTTGTGATGATTTCATACACGTAGTGTTTTATATAAACATACATGTGCATATACTTACAGACATAAATAGATTTCTTTTACATTGAAATATAGTTATAAATTATACAATCTATAAATTTCCAAGATTAAAATGTTATTATGGACTAATCATTATGAAGAGGTTCTAGCTCCCAGATGAAAACTGAAGAACAAAAAAACTTACCCATAATATTCAGTTATTCCTTTTAGATCTGGTACTTTTCTCTGACAAAATCAATGAGCAAACATGTGACAGATCAGGTTTGGATTAGGTTTTGCAAAATAATGAGGATGCTATAGAAAGCAGATCCATTAGGAATGATATGTATATCTGAGCAAGGAGGACCCACTGAACCTGGCTGGTGATTGACATAAAAAATCTGTTCACCTTCTTGCCTTTGTGTTCATCCCATCTTCACAACTTACTCCACTTTTTTCCTTACTTCATATGAATCTTTCTACATTATTTTAATTCTAGTTGTCACTTGGTTTGAATTTTACAATTCTGGTTTTATTTTCTATGAGGCATCCTTTTACATTGGTCAACATCTTTTAAATCAATTTATATCTCTGATCTTGTCTCCAATTCTGATGAATACTCAGGAATGGGGGAGAAATAAATGAAATATGCTGTGAAACATAAGATCTAACTGTTTTTCTAGGCAAAGAAGGGTCAGTGGATAGAAAGGGTCCATTAGAAATGTAGGAAAATAGAAGGGTTTTAGTAATCAAAACAGTGAAGAGTAGCCTTCAAATAGGAGAATTAGGAGCAGAAATTACTCTCAGCTCTCAGGATTGAGTTTATTGTTCTTATCAAAATTATTTTATGATATCACTGTTTACAGTAATAAAAAAGTAGTAATACAGAAAGACTTTTCTGTCCTGAATTTTGCAAAAAGGAGCAGAAAGAATGAGATTCATCACACATCATGTTAAATGTCTACAGAACAAACACCTGCAGATAAAACCCTACCAGACTTCCATCACAGTCAAAGGGGAAAGAAATGGCCAGCTTGGGGTCTGATGTCATCTCTCTCTCAGAAATCTTATTTTAGAAGAAACTGACTATTTAGGAAGGGAAGCTCTACAACTAGCTTAGACATAAGTGTCTGTGTTTGGTTTTAGTATCCAAAGATACCGCACTGTAAACTAAAGAAATGTGTCTGCTTATGGATTACAAGATAGTGCCACCACTTTGCAGTTTAAAAAAGAAAGTATATTCATGTGTATGTGCATGTGTGTATATATAAGCATATCTGTGTGCATAGATACGTGTGTATAGCTTCTGCAAATGAATCCAAAGGGGATAAATATATATGAGCATGTAACTACTTTGTTACATCCCTTCCACCTTCTGCTACAGCAGTGTTATACAAAGCTTTTATTTATAAAAGGTAGTAATTTTGTTCTAACATGCAGAACACCTGGCTCCCCAGAATATCATTATGGAGAAGGAATGCTTTTATTGTTTTATGATTGTTGCTATCAAAAAACAATAAGAACAGTAAATGTGTTAACTGATATCTAATTGTCTTTCTATGGCTGGTTTGACAGAATAAAACACCAGAACCTTCTGGAAGCAGTTAAAGGTATTAATAAAATGGATTTGCTGTGCGTATTTATTGCTGATCACAGCGCAGAGCACATGAGCCCACAGTGCACATGAAAATTACATTATTAAGCTGCATGAAGCACCCTTACATTTTAACTGGACATCACTGTTTGTTTCTTTGGCCTGAGAAACAAAAACAGAGACAAAATGGAAAAAGTGGTTCAATCACATAAATGAATAAAGAATAAAATCACGAGACTCTCTTTTTTCAGTGGCTTGCAAACCTTGGGTTAAACTTACCCCTGACATAAGCTTAGTAAAGGCAATCACAGTAAGGAATCTGGGGCCCATGCTTTCATCTTTGACTATGTTATTAACTGTTCTACATTGTTTGGCAGATGGAACTTATCCACAGTAACAAGAAATAAGCACAAATTCTTATTATTTTGTGATAAGTACAAACATATTTGATTTTTAGTGAAGATTAACAGGTTTCCTGAATTGTCTGAAGCGCTGAAATGCACCTTCTGGAATAGACATACAAATTCCTGCAACCCTTACCCAGTCCCTTGCCATCCAGCAGTACCCACCTTTGATAGAGGAGCTTCTGCTTAGAGATTTTCTCAGAGCAGAGGAGTGTGTGTGTTTGGATATGTACATGATTGTACAAGTTGAAGAAAGAAGTAGAGCTTTTCTATCCAGAAAAATATCCAGCCTAATTGTGGAAGTTAAACCTACTCCTTTAAAACATTTCCATAGTGTGAGCCTTTTCCAGCTGCAAATAGATTAAAGGGGTGTTTAAAGGTATAGCATTAAATGAGTACAAATAACTGTTTTACGTAAGTTGCCTGGGGTACATCAGTAGCCTTCTAAATGATCAAAAGGTATAGCTGGAGGCAAGGTCCAAAACCACCTGCTTATATAAAAGACTTTTATATGAGGTAGCTGATATCATACATTTACACTGATCTTCCTTTAAACACTGTAATGAAATCAGCATCAAAATTATGTTAAAGTAATGTTATATCTACCTTAAAGAGACGGGAGCAGGAAAAGTACAGCTCCATCCTTGAATTGCCCCATGTGCAACTGCACTGGGATCATGTATTACACCTGTATATGTCTGCGGATCGGCAGGCCTAAGCTGTCTTAAGCTTTTTTAGACTGATTTTGACATCGATTCAGCAAACTCTGAGAAACATACTTCACTTTAAGCATATAAGCAGTTCCACCCAGCTCGACGGAGGACTTCAGCCTGCCCTTAGCACTTTGCTAAACTGGTTTGGATCTAGGCATAAAGACGGATGTTTTGCTGAATAAGACCCAGACCTGACAGAGACACCTTGTCATTATTGCTTTGCTGGACTAGGGTATTTTTTTCAAGTAAAAGTTCATTTAGAAACAACCGACATTTTTTTCTTCTAAGTGTGGCACTTCCAAAAATGTCACACTTAATCATATAAAGTATTTCACAGTTCTGCATATCTTAACAGTGCAAGAAGCTTCACTTTTCTAAGGAAAAATACATCATGCTAACATCTGTGGCATTATTCTCTGTGCATTGGTCATATTATTTTCTAAAGCTTTATCATCTGAATCAGTTCAACACATCTTCACAATTGTAATATACTCACTCCTAAGCAAAGGTGGTCCTTGAGAGAATAGTCAGTATATATGCAATCAGTACCATAAAATACTTCTTAGGCAAGATAAATATTGTGATATAGCAATAGCTGTCTATCAGTCTGGCTATTTGTACTGACTCCTGCTGTAATAAACAGATACTAACAGTATAGCACAAATAGAAAACACTATGTGGTCATGACATAAGGTGTGGCAGAAAAAGTAGGAAATAAAATCTGAAGCTGGAGTAACCTCTCTTCATTGACTCCTATGGGAATTTGAGGATGGCTGACTAACACGGAAACATCCACACTAGAGACCAGGCTAAGTGAGATAAATTTCACCTCATGAGGCCACCGTTGGCAAAACCAGGACTAGCTTTCGGTTGCTTCTCTACCAACAGAAGTTTTAAAACAACAAGTGACTGTAAGTGCTCATGATATGGCTTCTCTAAGTAGCACTTTAATACAAATGCAGCCCCGCCTCATAGTTTGCAGGATTGGGGACCAATCTATGCCTGCAAAGCAAGTAACCAGATATTTCTTTCTTACAATATTCCTGAGATGGTTCTTAGCTATTGCAAGTAAAAAATAAAAACCTCAACTCAGACCTGGACCAAATTGATTTTCCTTGCTAAAATATGGCAATGCAACTGATGGTTTATTTCCTCACAAAATAAAATATTTAGTTCACTTTTAACAGGAGAAGAAAAAAAAAAAAAAAAAGAACAACAGAAAAAAAGAACCCAAGGAAAAATCCTAAAAAGTAACCTGAAAACCTGAAAGGACATTGATCAGCTTCTTCTCCCCCATGAACACACGCACAATAGAAAGCTTTTAAAGTGCCCTTATTGTCAGGATACTGACCTTGTTTAAGAAAGAAAATGACATCTTTGTGTTCTGCATTTATTCCCTAACAGGGTAACTTCCATCCAAAAACAGGGGGAAAAAAGAAAAAAGACCAAAAAAAAGCTTTTTTTGAGAATTGTAATATTTAGACCATAATGCTCATAAAAAGATGGAAGATCCCACAATTATGTGCATTACATTTACAGAGAAAAATGTTTATAAAGTCTAGGGAAAAGAAAAAAAAAAAAAAGCCACAGCCAACCTCAGGGTTTAAAAGCCTTTTTCAAGATATCAGTTTTCTCTCCAAGGTGCTGAGCTGGCGTCGATAAAAGACCTCTCTTTGAGAATAAAATGCAAAAAGTCAGAACAGTTTTCCATTTAGAGGAATCTTTTCAGTGTGTTTGCCACCATTTCAATGAGTTCTTCCCCTCTCTAGATAGTCAATATAGGAACTCTAACCATATTTAAAAAAAGATAAAAACAAAAAAAAATGTGTTATTTGCAATACTGTATAAAGACTGCAAAATTCTTGATAAAGTTAAGCTAAAAGACACTAAGTCTGTGAGGCAATGGCATGGAGATACTTGGAGAGGGAGAAACCAAAGGCAAGATGGAGAGGTCTTGTAGACAGCAATGCCAGCTGAACATGGTGAATGTGGGAAGATGTGAACCTAGCTTGCAATTTTTTTCTTCCAAGTTCATAGATCAGTGAGGCTGAGCCGGTGCAGTGTAATGTAACCTGCAGGGGAAAGGGCCTGAACAGGTCATTTTGCTAATGAAACTATGAGGGGAACCCAGCCATGTCTATCTTGTTAGGTTTAAGCCTGTTTTGAAGCCCATCTCATCTCCAAGCTCTGCATTAACAAGAGAACAGGCACTGAGCACAAACACAGCCTGAGCTGTAGAGCAGCCTGGTGTCTTAAGGAAAGTCCACAGACACATTCAAGCAGTTGGCACACCGTGCCCCAGCATTGTGTCGAGTTGGGTTAGATGGTCATTGTAGGCCACTTCTAACTGAACTGTTCTGTTCTATTCTATTCTATTCTATTCTATTCTATTCTATTCTATTCTATTCTATTCTATTCTATTCTATTCTATTCTATTCTATTCTATTCTATTCTATTCTATTCTATTCTATTCTATTCTATTCTATTCTACTCTATTCTATTCTATTCTATTCTATTCTATTCTAATGATACGCTATGCTATTCTAGTATCATAAGATCAAGGAGGGGAAGAAGAGGAAGAGGAAACACCCTAGAGCTCTGTCCTCCAGCACCTATACTGAGAGCTTTGTAAGCCAACACAGAGGCTTTGGCTACCTCTATATTAATAAAATAAACAAGTTTAAGGCGCAGAGTCAAGTACTGGCATGTATTTTGTGAAAACTGTAATATGGGCACTGGCACAGTTTTAGCACACCTCCCAATCATGGACTGAGAGTCTACTCCAGCCATGCTACCCATCAGCCAGTTTGGGTGCTACCCTCTGAGGCAGAGAATTACCTATGTCTTGTGCGGAGCAGCTGGTTACAAGTATAGATGTGGATCAACTGCTTACACCTGGTCTTGAGTAGAGTCTAGAGAGGTATTTCTTGGAGTCACATGCTTGCTCTGGGCTTTTTCAGGATGCTGCAAATTACATGTTGTCCCATCGTTCAAGCAAAGATGAAGAAGTGTTTTGTTTCTTCAGGTGAACAAAGGTCAGTATTGGCAGTTTTGAGTCTCACTACAGAAAAGACCTTCAGAGTCCAGAGGATTATTTTATTTTTTAATATTTCCTCTCTTCTTTTTATTATAGATGGGATAACTGAGAGCAGTCCTCTTGTTTATTCATTTTTCTCTAATTCTCTAGTTTCACCACCTAGCAGTGTTTTTCTTTCTCTCTTGCCCTTTTCCTTTGGGAAGGCTTCTTCCCAAAAACAGGATGTGAATAGTCAAGTGCTTAGGCAATTTGGGGTTTACTTTCAGTGGTTTACCAAGTTGTCCATAGCACTTATTTAATAAAACTGCTTTGGAATATATGAGGCAGAGGAGTGTGTTCACGTTGCTCATGTTGCCTGATGGTGTTTTCACAATAGCAAAAAACCACTAAAAACAACAACCCACAATACATTAATAAATAAATGCATAAATAAATAAATATATGTATAAATAAATATATAATATAAGATATAAATAAATAAATGCAACTTATCTTCAAACTAACAGTTATTGGAACAGGCATGTTCTAAACATTGTTCTGATTGCTAAAGCCTTAATTCAGAGGCCTGGCTACAAACATGTGGCATACATGATGTGGCATACAAATGGCAAACAGAAAAATAAAAAGATCAGGCACTGAAATAATTTCATGCTCTCAGATAATTAATTTAATAAAGGTATACAAATATATATCAATCCCCAATGGCCCTTTCCTAGACACTAGCAAGCAGATTCTTTCTAAGCATCTTGTAGTTTTTAGGAAATGTCTGCAAGGGATGCATCTGTTTCTAATTCACCATCAGATTTCTATAAAAATGACTAAGATTAAAAGAGTGCAACTCATTAAAACTCAGGGATAAATTAAAAGAGCCTGAATGAAAAGCTCCCTTATAACAAAATACAAAGAACCAGGGAGCGCAGTGTTTCTTTGAAGTATGTATGTTCGTGAGGAGACCACTGCATAGGACAATGAATTTTCAAGTCCTGAATCTGCAGTTACTCCTTACTGAGAGGCACATGAACTGGAATAACAACTGTTGGAGATGGTTGCATGAAGAATGTTGAGCCAGCAAATGTCATCTATCATCTTTCTGCCAACGAATGCTGAATTCACCATCTCCCTTTTGTGATACAGGATATAGGAGACCAAAGTAAATACCTGTTGTCAACACCTGGAACTAAAAAGACCACCTGCCAGGATTGATTGGCATGACTCGCCTTTAACAAAAGCTGCCTCAAAAAGACTACAGGACAGAGACAGGCAGCCAGAGTTCAGAAGGAACTTAAATAGCACCACATGCTCCCCACGACAGCTTTATCTGAATCCTGCTCAAAGCCACCTCCCCTTGCTTTTTAATTCACAAGTTACTGATGTCTTCAGAAGTGGGAAAAGAAATGAAGAGAAGAAAGGAAATAGTTTTCCCTCTGTTTTCTCCAAGAATAATACACTGTCTATTTGGCTTTGGTTATGGGTAATGATAGCTGCAATTTCAGAATCATGATTTAGTTCTATTGTCTGGCCAAACATTGTTAGAAATTTCACACAAACATGGCCTTGGGTTGAAGAATGCAGGGTCTAGAAAAATATGTTGTATTTAGTGGTCTGACAGACTTAGAGGTCATGTTCTTGACTAGATTTTTTCCCCAAACTTGAAAATGTTTCTGCCAAAAGAAACACACCAGGAGATTCTGCCTTTCAACAGGAGAGCAGCTACCAGTTCCTTGTCCTGTATTTTGTCGTCTACAGGAGAGCAAGGTAACAAGGTAACGTGAAGCCTGATATCACTGCCTCCCACTGAGGCCTTTCTCAGAGTACCACAACTTCCAGCTCCTGACCCTGCTGCATGCCATTTGAAATCTGCTCACAACATATCTTTGACACTCATACCACAGCTTGATGAACCCTGAAATATCATTAAATCCATGTATGGCAGTAAGTGCATCAAGTACATCATGTTCAGTTTCCTACCAGCTGCAACCTGGCGTTATCTGTATTTCTGAAAACTGCTGCCACGTAATAAGAGTAGCTATTTTTACATTCTTAGTCCTGATGCAAATAATGAAGTAAAGGGGTCGTGCATCTGTATTGGGATTGCTGAAACTGAAAAGAACAGGAGGTACTGTGAAGTAAAGAGGTTTTGGTAAACGTTCTCATGAGGTTGGATAACAAATATGGAAAGATGCATCTGCAGATGACCATCATGCTGTCTACTGACTGTCAAAAAAAAAGGAGATACTTGAGTCTTTATCCAACTGTAACAAAATAAACTTGGGGGTCCCAATGAACAAGTTCAGGAAATAACAGACATTGGAACTCTAGAAATTCCTCATGATGGTGTCACAAGAGCATACAACTACCAGCTGTCCTAAAGTGTTCAATGCCCATCCTTTCTTGAGTGGAAAGTGAAATGAGACAAGCTGAGAAGAAGACAGAATTGCAGGAAAAGGACAAGGAGATGCCTTTTTGTGGGAGTGTGGTATTGTCCTGTGTTTGGTTTGTTAAGATTACAACAGTTATAAATGGATCTGTAATGTGCTGGGCCTGGATTTGTTAGTTTAAAATGAGTCATGAGATGATATCTCATGAATTGTAACAACACAAAGCTATACAGAGTTTCACTGAGGAAACAGTACTATTAAAGCTATTTTTTAATAAGATTTCAGAGAAGACATATCTCAGTTTCCATAATTCACTGAGTCAATGCTTCTTTCAATGTTTATCCTATCAAGATTACACAACAGACTTCTACAGAATCTGACCCAGAGCTCACTGATGTCGGTGGAAACTTCCCAATGAAAGAAGCAGGACTGCACTATATTTCTTTTGTTAATAAATGCATAGGAAGATGTTCACCACAACTCTTTGGGCCCAGTCATCCAGACAGTTTTTTACCCAGCAAAACGTGTGCCCATCCAAGCCACGAGCAGCCAGTTTTGCCAGGAGAATGCTGTGGGAAACGGTGTCAAAGGCCTTACTAATGTCAAGGTAAACAACATCCACAGCCTTTCCCTCATCCAATAAGCAGGTCGCCCTGTTGTAGAAGGAGATCAGGTTTGTCAAGCAGGACCTGCCTTTCATAAACCCATGCTGACTGGGCCTGATCATCTGGTTGTCTTGCATGTGTTGTAAGATGGTACTCAGGATGAGCTGCTCCATCAGCTTCCCGGGCACCGATGTCAAGCTGACAGGCCTGTAATTTCCTGGATCATCCTTCCGACCCTTCTTATAGATGGGCGTCACATTGGCCAGTTTCCAATCTGTCGGGACCTCCCCAGTCAGCCAGGACTGCTGGTAAATGATAGAAAGCGGCTTGGCGAGCACCCCAGCCAGCTCCTTCAGCACCCTCGGGTGTATCTCATCCAGTCCCATAGACTTGTGTGTGTCTATGTGATGCAGTAGGTCACTGACTATCTCCTCCTGGATTTGGGGGGTTTGTTCTCCCAGTCTCTGCCTGGCTGAGGAGGCTGGATTCCCTCACTACAACTACCCTTGTTATTAAAGACTGAGGCAAAGAAGGCATTAAGCACCTCAGCCTTTTCCTCATCACTTGTTGTCATGTTTCCTCCTGCATCTAGCAGTGAACACCTCCCCTAGGAGGACAGGCTAAGAGAGCTGGGGTTGTTCAGCCTGGAGAAGAAAAGGGTCCAGGGAGACCCTATAACAGCCTTCCAGTACTTGAAGGGGGCTACAGGAAAGATGGGGAGGGACTCGTTATCAAGGGGTATAGGGATAGGACAAGGAGTAATGGTTTTAAACAGAAAGAGAGTAGATTTAAAATAGATATAAGGAAGAAATTCTTCGCTATGAGGGTGGTGAGGCACTGGAACATGCTGCCCAGAGAATCTGTGGCTGCCCCCTCCCTGGAAGGGTTCAAGGCCAGGTTGGACGGAGCTTTGAGTAACCTGGTCTAGTGGAAGGTGTCCCTGTCCATGGTAGGAGGGTTGCAACTAGATGGTCTTTAAGGTCCCTTCCAACCCAAACCATTCTATGATTCTATAATAGACCAGTAGTTAAATTAATCATGTAGAAGGCAGTAGACCTTGTTTGTAGTCTTTCCTTAAGTTGAAGGGTGGTTATGACAACAGTTTCCCAATCCAACCAGAATTTTCTCGTTATTGTGATATTCTATAGATAGATATCTACATGTTTTCTACAGCACCACTGCTTAAGACTGGCAAGATTCATGGGGCCATAAGGAGAGAAGACAGAGATGTGCAGCTCAGGCATTTGACTGAAAGTAGGAAGCTTTGGTTTCTTCTTTTTGCAATGTTTATGGTTTGTAGAAAATAGCTATCTACTGCTAAACATAATTTCTTTAATACCTTCCATCTGGCTCAGAAGTCTTAAGTATGGACACTTAATTCTGCCTCCTCCTACCTAACTAAAAAAAAAACCAAACAGGATTTTAGCATCTCACTTCAGTACCCTAATCTCTGTGTCAAACAGTTCACAGGTGAAAAACTAGGCATGAATTTCCTTCCCTGCAGACTTTGCATCCCAAAGCTGTTTGGCTTACAAAGTTTTGGGGAGGAGATATTCTATTGTTAGGTGCTTTTAGAGCCAAATACATGCAGTAAGTCGACTGTATTACTCTGAGGGGAATGTTACTAATATAACCAGGACATGTTACTGATATCCATATAAGCTATTATTTATTTTTAAGAGTAATTTTGGCATTTTTTCATGATCTAAATTTTTTTTCCTCTTTAAAACAATTCGAATTTCCAAGCAAATACTTTCAGTGTTTCTGAGCACGGGAATTTATTATTTTTTTAATCAAATCCTAAGATTATATTGGCAAGCTTACAGTATCTAGCAACCATTTTTATTATTATTCTTTTTTTGTACATACATCCAGAACTGAGAAATACACTGTACACCGATGGGTATGTTTTATGGATCTCCACAAAAAAAAAAGGAAAAGAAAAAAAAAAAAAGGCATAAGATAGAGCCCCAGCAAAAGCAATGAAAACATTCTCCTTTCAAAGCTTTTATTTGGTTGCTAGGAAAATATTTATGAAATGCAGTTTAATGCATTTGCTGAAAATTAACACAGAGATACATTTGCAGCTAATTAACCTATTCTCAAAGAAAGCAATTGGGAAATGCTTGATTAATGTTTAAGGCATAAGATACACACAAAAAATGTAGGCAAAACTTCATCATGGCCCCCAGGAGACCACTGTGTGACACAATCTAGAGTCTGTGTGTAGCTCACTCTCCACAGGAACTAATTTTGAAGCGCCAGAATGCTGTGAATTGTCTGTAAAACACTGTAGAAGAAACTCAGCATAGAACAGAAGGCATGCTTTCCTTAGGAAGAATGCTGATAAAATTTTAATGAAGTAACATGTTGTCATGGGGATTTGTTGCTATTCATTAATTCATTGTGCTTTTCCCCTATAGTTTTGCTGAAGTTGAGTGACAAATTGTCAAGTAGCAGTCTTAGAGGTTTAAAGTTTCTCATTGATAATCTAACTTTCCTGCAAATTGTTTTAAACGATCTAATGTTTATGGAATAAGCCTTCTGAGGTATTACAGAGTGAGACTCATCGGCGTGGGGAGAGTCAGGGGATGGGCTGTTTACCATCTTCCCTCGACCACCTCACTAGCAGTCTGACTGTAATATTCACCTCCCAGACACAAGGCCTAACATGTCAGAATATCTTCCAACATGCTTGTATTATCAGCATGCCCATCTCTCAAAAAACAAAAAAACTGACCTGAAAAATGTATGTCCTTCCCCACTGAGGGTGGGATGAAGAGACTGCCCTGAAGCCTGGAATGGGTATTTCTGCTCCCCAAGTCACTGGTGTAAAATAAGTTTATCCTGTAGACTCGGCACTTGGGTGTGAGATCTGTGGTGATTCTGCTGCAGTTTGTTTACACAGGGGAATTATCAAAACAATTCTCATCAGGCTGGTGAGTGGCTATGACAATCTACATTTAAAAGAAGGCAAGTACATAAACCAGCCAAAAAAGGTTTTCTTGACCAACATTTCAACAACAACAGGGATAATATTCATATCATATAATCGTTGAGATACATGGAAAAAAATAAGCTTAGTGGCCTTCGTCTGGGGAGAGATGTTGACTCATTCATGGCTTTGGCTCTCGGGAGCTGAGTGTTATTTCCTTATGCAATGTCTGTTTCCACATCAGTGTACCTTCTGTCTTAAGCTTTGCAAATACTCATCCCCAGCACAGAGTTTTTTAGTGTTTGACGGCAAGATAATGTTTCTATATATAAGAAGTTACCCTAAACTACCTGAACGCTATGAAGAAGCACAACATATGGTGGTGAGGCACTGGAACATGTTGCCCAGAGAAGTTGTGGCTGCCCCCTCCCTGGAAGGGTTCAAGGCCAGGTTGGACGGGGCTTTGGGCAACCTGGGCTAGTGGAAGGTGTCCCTGCCCGTGGCAGGAGGGTTGCAACTAGATGATCTTTAAGGTCCCTTCCAACCCAAACCATTCTATGATTCTATGAGAATGACAAGAACCAGTTGTTTCAGCCAGTCTCTGTTGGATCAGTTGTTTCTCATTTGGGCTATTACAAAGGTTTGGGTTTTTTTCTGTGTAGGGCAAACACTTTCAATGTTTTCAGGAATAAGATGGTTTAAATTTTGCCCGATGAAGTGATATTCACATAGCAACACATTGCCGATGTACAATATTTTCCTGGGCTGGCTTCTAGCTGTTTTCCAGTTTTGATGGAAATTCAACTGCAGTTGAAAGAGCTAGGGTCTAATATCAGATACGATCATGAAAAGTCCTGGACTCTGGACTTTAATTCCCCACTAATATAGCTAAGAATGAAGATGGTGATTCTAATCAGACACTTTGAGGCGTCTCTGCTTTCCCAGACTTCCCTAAATGTCAGCAGTGGATGCGCATATTTCAGTCACATAGGGGATATGTAGGAGACAAAATTATTTAATTAACAACATTATCTACTATGATCCACTACATTCAGTTGTTCTAATGGTAGCACCCGTGATTTTGAAACAACACTTACAACTGGAAGCACTTTTCCTTCCAAGGATCGCCATAAATTTCTTCTTTCCATTTCTGTGTTAGAGTCCAGAATAAACCTTCCCAATCACCACAAACTGGAGCTCTAAATTGTTCAGTCTACTAGAAACAGTCTTAAAACAATGCTTTAAAATTTTAAATTTTGTATTAGCTGTGTTTTATGATAGTTCAGCCCAATACTATGTTGGCTGGCCTATTCCCACAGCATTTGGCTGGAAATGAGAAAACTGAGTATATCCGTTTAAAAGAGGTTACCTCAATGGTAACAAATGCCTGCCAAGTGAATCCACCCGTCTTGCACCCCGTGCTTTTCTGAAGAGTTGTCAGGTGGTAGAAAATTTGAACCAATTACTGCTGGGACTGCACCATATCTAAACTAAGAAACTAAAGGTCTAAGAGACTCTCATTGGTACCTATGCCGTCAACTAGTCTTGCTGGTCATGTTGTGACTTACTTGGAAACAAAATCACTCCAGAGATTTTTTTCTGACCTATTTTTTCACTTCAACATGGTTAGAGTAAACATGGTTAGAGTAAACTTGTGATTGAGCAACAACAGGAAAAACAGACTCAGGAAATGAAAAAACAAAATTCTAGTTCTAATTATGAGGACTTCAAGATCCAAACATTTGGACTCTCAGTTGGTTTAATTGGTGCAATCATAGATCAGTGTAACTTTACACCAAGTGAGAATCCAGGGCAGAGCCTGCTTTGTTAGTATTAAGAGGGGAGTTAAGCCAAATTATCCTGATATACACTGGATCAGAATGAAGCCTCCTGTGATCCTTCACCTAGATTTTCTTTGCTGTCTAGCCTTCTGCATCTAAATCCCCTTTTAAACACACTTGCCTTTCATTTCAGTAGGACCTTAGCATAATTTGCACTTTAATTCTACCTTTTGCTAAATGATCTTAATGTCCTTTACAAGCATTAATTGATTAAGGCTCTGTCTGCTCTTAAGAGTGGATGCTTTTATCCTCAGTTTATCCAGGGGGATATTGAAACATATTCAAGTCAAGTAACAAGCTCAAGGTCACAGGAGGGGAGTGAAAGAAACTGGGAATCGAACCTCCGCTCCTGGATCTGCCGTGCTGCAATCTCCACACTCAATTGCACTCATCATCCTGTGTGTGCATGCAGGTCTGGATCTGGTAAGTTTTAGTGAAGCCTTGCAGTGAGATATAATTAATTTGTTACGAATGCCTATAAATAAAATAAATGCTGAAATGATCCACACTTCTCTGTTGTCAAAAGCATCCCCATCTCTCACAATCCCTACTCACTGGCTGCTGACATTATTTCTTGGTTATTGGATGACAGTTCAGTGCCTTGAGTGTTCCTCTCGCTGTAGGGTTAGTAGGATAATTGACAAACCACAGGGACCAGATCCCTGGATTAGGATGACCGGACTGTCAAAACAGCCATGACAAACTCTCACATCAACTTCTACTGCAAGTCAAGTCTACGAGGAAAAAATGCACCTTGGCAGGGCCAGAAGGGAAGTCTTTAGTTTAAATCTTTTCCCACTGCACAAAAAGCTACAGAAGGGGGAGGAGAGAGCATGGATCTTTCTGTTTAATTCATAGAAAACTCTGTTACAGCAAGTCACAATTAATTAGAGTACTTGAGTAAACATTTTGGGGTCCTATTGTGTTTGCTTAATGTGTTTACTGGAATGCATGACAGATGTCACTTCTGTTTCTTATTAGAGACTGACAAATGACTGTATGGTCTGTGCATGTGAATACATTGAGGGAATGGAGCCCTCATGCACACACACACACACGCAGATTGACTTACTTGTGAAAGGTTAACATTAACATCTAAAAGTTGTGGGTATTATTTGAACTAATTAGTGTTTACACAGGAACTTTAGCAATTTAAAGCATTATAGAAAGACCACTATTAGTATTATTGAGTAATATCTTCGGGGGTATTTGTATTTAAATTTTAAAAAAGAACACTTGAAACAATAGTCAAATCATTTGCTTTACTTCATGTCACTTTTAACATTTCTCTTAGACTTTCAGAGATTGTCACACATCTTTGAAATGACAGCTAGAGTGGCATCTGTTTATAAAAAAAGAGAAGCATTCTCTGTATGAAAATCTATATAGCAAAATGTTAAAAGAAAATTAAAATGCAAATACAGAAGAAGGTTATTTACTTAGTTTTGCAACTAACACATGGGATCAGGACACCTAGGATTAGAAATATTCAATTATTTTTAAAAAATAAAACTTGAAAATTGTTCTTCATGCACCACTTGGGCTTTGGAGTATGATCAAATGGTTTTAGAATAGTTAATCAGTTTGCTTGGGCTTTTTTTATTGACAGTCATATTTAAGAAAGAAAAGCAAAATTAGAAAAGAAGATTCCACAAGCATTTCTTTACTTAAGGTCACAGAATGCAAAAGAACAACTATAGTATTGAGGATGAGAAACCAAAGATAAATGTAGGAGGAAATGACATTTTCTACATGAAAAATAAAAAGGCAATTTTGCTTTGCATTTCCCAGAATTTTGTGTTTTGTTTTATTTTTTGCTCCATGAGGAAACAAAGTTTTCTGCTAGGGGAAAAGAATTACCTCCTGAAGCTGAATGTTGTTCATTCAGATACAACACGCCCTCAGATTTCTGGAGGTACATATTTTTAATTTAAGATGTCTCTAATTTTTTGTAGTTTTTTTAACTACACAGTACAGTCCAGATATGGGACTCTTTAAAGATGATTCCTGTTCTATCCTTTGATTAAAGAAGGTACACAGGCATGTGTACAATCAGGTTTATTCATGTGGTTACAGAAAAATCTGCAAAGAAAAAAGAGAACTGCAATTTTTTTTTCCTCATGGTGCATAAAGTGAACATCAAATACATCTAGACCTTTTTAAAAATTTCCTGATATATGGCCAAATGACTCTTTAGCTGCTGATAGGGCTTTGGAAAGAAAACCAGTATGGGGGACATGATTTATACCATCTTCTAGAATCATTTTAACAGTCCTGAGTTGAATGAAATTTCATTAGCTTCAGGGAAAGTTTGCTGAAGTCCTGTGTTGTAGGAGTAGTCTCTTTGCTGAGAGAGCCAAATAAAAAGTTTATTTTTGGCCTTAGGGCAGTCCTGCTTATTACCTGTGAAACTCAGTATCAGTGGGACTTTGAACAACACCTCATTTCTTTGCCCAGCCTGCTGGTTCCTTTACTAACATTGTTCTTCTCAGTGTGGTAAAGCAAATTTGGCAGTAGGGGAGAGGAGTCAGTAACCTGTAGTCGTGGTTTTACATTATGCCAGCTGGATCCTTGCTTATGGCAGGCATTAAGAGATGTTATCACAACATGTCTCAATCATTTTCAAAATTAGAATTATTTCAGAATTAAGATTCAAAAGGTTAAAACAAGCTGGAAGTATTCAGGACTTTGCAGGTTTGCAGGTATCAGCCTTTAAAGGGTTTGCAGTAGGAAGCAACCTAACAAGAGGAAAGGGCAAGATACGTGAGCAGATTTTGGGAAGGCTAAAGCAAAGATATTGCAACAATCTGAAGTGGAATGAAACATTAATTAAAACAAAACCTGACATCAGACTGTGACACTTAGCCCAGATTTATTTTACAGTTCCAGGAAAAAATATGTAATTACCAGGAAACTTATTTTTCTTGCTTATTATTATGTGACTTCACACTCTCTGATGTCAACAACACCCCCAATGGGCACATCTCAATGTTGCAAGCAAGTTTCTAGCCTGATTATATACAAGAAGGTCTTGAAATTTTATTAAAAAGTCTATTCTTATTATATTTTCAGCCATAATTGGAGGGAAGGGAAATTAGATGTATTCTCCTCCTCCAACAGAATGATAGATATTGTGGTTACCTGATACCTTAAAAATGCACCATATCAAAATTTAAATGTTGAGCAGTTTTTCTTTAAAACAAGTGAAAAATTCGGAAGTTTCCTTTCGGAGATGATGACTTGAAATGTATCATTGTTTTTCCCAACACTGTTTTTTCTTCCTGCACAAAATAAATCTGTGAAATTGTACTAAATTCATAAGACCTTTTGGTAATACTAACTGCAGTTCTCACAACTCCACTGTAATATGAGATATTCAAAAATATTTACAGCAGGAAACTTGAAATATCAGAAAGCATGTTCCAGAGGGATAATTTGAGCTTTGTAGCTAACTTCTATGCTCTGATTCAACACTTCTGATTTAAGTAATTGTATATGATTGGAAAAAAGATAGTACTGCCAAATTTCTGTGGGATACAAGCAAATTTGCCACATAAAAGAATGACATTATTCAACATGGCAGCAACTGTGGAGCTAGAGTTTGAATAATTTTTCTGCTAAATGTTACAAGCTTTTCCTGGTTAAGGCTTTCTCCAATAGAGTAGAATTGAAAATATCATGCTAGAAGCAATTTTTCTCCTGTTTTATTTCTTGTCTATATTTTTGCATCAGTGTTCTTCACTACTGAGTTCCTAATATAACCTTCTATTAACAACCAAATTATAGCTCTTCATGTTGGACTTCATACAATGATATCACATACTCCTGATCCTTCTTGTGTTTTATGCAATTAGCAGCACATTTAGAGTCTTACCTGGTACCTGTCAAGGAACATCAAGTTGGTGGAATTGCAGTCACCCTTATTTCAGGAATTGATGAACCTGCTGTTAATAACAGTCATCAATGACAACCCACCTCAGCATTAGCTCACTTGCCAATGTGTTACACCAGTAGAATGTAAGCCGTCAATGCAACACCAGCATTTCCTCCTTCAACAAAGACCATCTAATGCTTACAGCATTGAAAGAAGGTGACTTTCCTCAACTTTTTGTTAAGGTATTATGATCAAGGCCTCTGAAAGCAGAAGTCAAGTCAGTGCAGTGCTAAGAATACTGGGGAGTCTTCTGAATACTGGATAATCTTCTGAACAAGGTCTAAATAAGAATAAATATTTAATATGTTAAAAACATGAACACACCAAAAGAGACTGAAATCCCTTACCCATTTACATGTAAAACTGTGGTGGTTTGAGCCCAGAGGGCAACTGAGTACCACACAGCCTCTCACTCACTCCTTTGCCCTCAGGAATGGGAAGGAGGAAAATACAACAAAAGACTCAGGCATGGAGATAAGGACAGGGAGGGATGATTTACCCATTATGATCATGGGCAAAAACCAGACTCATTAGGGGAAAAAAACCATAAATTTAATTTAAACACTAACAACCACAACACTTAACAAAAAAATAGGACAGTGAGAAGTACTACCACATTTTAAAAACAACTTCCCCCCACCCCTATCTTCTTCCTGGGCTCAGCTTCATTCCCGATTTCTCTACATCCTCCCCGCCAGCGGCACAGGGGGATCAGGGGGTGGGGTTATGGCCAGTCCCACTGGTCCTTCCTCCTCAGGGAGAGGACTCCTTGCACTCTTTCCCTGCTCCAACCTGGGGTCGCTCTAATGGGAGAAAGTCCTCCATGAACTTTCTTTGACATGAGTCCTTCCCATGGGCTGCAGCTCTTCCCAAGCTGCTCCGGCATGGGTCCTTCCCATGTGTTGAAATCCTCCCAGCACCAAACTACAACAGCGGGCGCTTCCCTCATAGTCCCGGCCTTCTTTGGGCACAGCCACCTGCTCCAGTGTGGGGTCCTCCACGAGCTGCAGGTGGGAATCTTCTCCAACGTGGACCAAAATAGGTGGGAGGGGACAGCCTGCCCTCTCACCGTGTGCTGCAGGGGAGTTTCTGCTCCATAGCACTTCCCTCCCCCTTCTCCTTTCTTCCACTGACCTTGGTGTTTGCAGAGGTGTCCTCCTTGCGACTCTTCCTCACAACTCCAACTCCTCCTCCTAGGTTCCCCTTCTGAAATACATTATCGCAGAGGCATGTCCACCATCATTAATTGGCTCAGTCTTGGCCAGAGGTGAATCCAACTTGGAGCTGGGGGAGCTTTGAGAAGCTTCTCACAGGGGCACTGCTGTAGCCCCCTCCCCTGCTAACAAAAACCCCACCACACACACAAACCCAGCACAGAAACCACACAGACATTATGAAGAAACAGGGCTGAGCCCTCATATGGTATAAATCAGGATGACATTAACTAATTTTGTGTTTCTGGAAGGAAGGAAAGAAAGGAGAAACATTTTGTGTGAAAATTATTTTCCATTTATAAAAGCAGCCCTGTGTTTTTGGAAATTTACCCTCGAATTAAGATCATTTTTTATGGCATGACTTGGATTTTTAATCAAGAGCAGACACTGAAGGGAAGTTAGTCTGACCCAACTTCTATTTCCCTCCTTTTCCTGATATGAAACGTATATAGCTGAATGAGGTTGAAGGTGGCTCAAGGTGTGATTTACAAACCCACAAGTAACCTGTACATACCCACTGGCTGATTCAAAGAGGTATGTAAACTTGTAACTACCTATAGCTAAAGGATCTTTTTGGTCAGACGATGAAGAATTCAGTTTGTATTCATTAGCAGTTTGGGATAACTTGTGAGGTCAGAAGTGTTTCTGCATCTGGTCTTCATTTGGTGAGACCAGATCCATAAGCTTAAACTGTTAAAATCAGAGATCATGTTTTCTTTTCATTTTTCACCTCAGCAGCTTAGAATCAGGATCAGAATTATACAGAGAAAAAAATATTAATTGCACACACAAATTACATGTACTTATAAACCAACAATATATGTGTTTTTAAAATTAATTTTTAAAATCCCATTAATTCCAGCTCAAAATTCATGCCTGAATATAGCAGAAGTTTCTGACTCTAGTTCCAGCAATTATATGCATTTGTTGAGATCTGTCAAGAAGCCAAAAAGGGATGAATGAAGAGGTCCACTATTAGGTTCCCACTGGTAGCCCATAAGGTCTTGTCATCAGCCTGGGTATTGCAGGCAGCACTTTGGCAGCATTGCACAGGATCTCAGGGACCTTGTCCAGCAGAATTTAGTAGAAATTTTCCATTAGAAGTCAATTACTTCTAATAGAAGTAATTATGCTGGATATGTAAACTGCCAGCCCAACAGGGAGCCGAACCAAATGCTTACCTTCCTGCAGAGTACAGGTCAGTTGAAGTAATTTGCTAGCTACCTTAGGTTTAGAACCATGTGACTTCAAGGTCAGATGGGGACATTTGTCTGAATCTGCTTCAGCTACTTAATTGCATTTATTAGGTATATCAATCGTGCATTTTCTGGATCACCTGTGATTCTTGAGCTCAGTATATAGCTGATACAAATAATATCTTGTGATACTGGAAGGAAGGTTGTAAATGTACATGTGTTTTTTTCATGCTCATGTTTTTGCTGTCTCAGCCACACACATTCTGGTGTTTTCCACTCTTTAGTGAGCCTGGTGAGAAGTCAGTCTAAGAAAGTGGTTACCTTTTTGAGCATGTTTGTAGGGATGGTGCAATTTCTCCTCCCTTGAAAGAGCTCAACTTGGCCCAAAACATGAGGACTCACTGAGCCAACTGGGAAGAAAAACCCTTGGTTGGAAGGGATCACACTCGAAGAGCTATCTTTGCTGTGCTGGATTTTTTTCCCATCTCCAGACCTGCAAATTCTGTAGACTCGACAAACTAGAAAATGGAGTCTGTGATGGCCTCTGAGGAAACACATTCCCACCTAGCTCAAGGAGAGATCTTTTCACACAAAGGCAAGTTGGCACCTTGCTGCATCTTCCACTAGTGACTTCCAACCAGTAGCACTTACACTGTTTTTACTGTTGAGGTTGGCTCGTTTATTACGAGGCTGAGGAATCAAGTTCAGAAACAGCCAGCAATGGAGGAGTAATATTTTATGTTAAAGATGATGCAGTAAATTAAAAAGGCAGCTACCACTTGGAATAGAACCAACATGGGCTTTTTTGTTTTCTGGAAGTTTTCCTCCTTTACTGTTCCTCCTGCTAAGTGCCTGCAGTGTGTCTCAGTGCAGGAGTCCACAAATGCACAGATTATCTCACTGCTCTCAGCAGAATTATTTTTATTCAGAAGAATCATTTGCAGCAGTGAACTCAGTGTCACATACAAGGAAATCCAGTCATAACTGAAAGGGTATATGAAATTAAAACTTAAAACTTAAGTACTACAAAGGAAAAATAAATCTAGCTATGTTTGTGCAATTTATATCTGTTTATATCTAACTATAGTTCTACACATTTTTATTTATGTGTCATCAAACAGGTAGCAATTAAGAAACATGCAGACACCTATAATACAAACAATTTTTGCTTGTTACTGTTTGTGCTGTATGCTCATGAGCTTTAGTTATGTTTTGAACAACCAGTGAGTTAAAATTGCAAATACCTACAGATCTGAGTCTGCCTTGAGCAGCCTTTTTGGTTCTGATTCCTGACCTACTTTAGAGGTTTTATTTATTTTTTTGCTGAAGGTAGCACCCAGCTTTTCAAAACAAGAAATGCTGAACTAGAGGAATATTTTTAAACAATAACTTAGTTTGAGAGCAGTCAGTAACTGTAAACTATGTACGTTCTGGGAATGAAGGTTTATATCAAATCAAGGACCAACAATTTTGTTTCTCTAGGTAAACATACAGTGACTTGAACTGGATTATATGGAGGGAAATTCAGGCAGTGGAGGAGGAAGGAAAGAATGAGAACAGGAGAAGAGTAGCTCACCCATTCTTACTGCACATTGTCATATATATGTATGTCCCAACTTGGGTGATACCAACACAGCCACAGGACTCAGTTTCCATAACGGCCACTGCAGTTAATCAAGGACAAAGGGTGGATGATGAGGGCACTAGACAAGGAAGCATGAAATCCAAATCCATGTCACAGGTCACCATTAACTTTCTTTGCAATCTTAAGCAATGCTGGGTGCTTTTATTATCTGTGTTTGCCTTTCCCATTGTTTTAGTCAAATAATGATGTCTGAAGTTTATAAGTATTGTATAGAGCACAAAAGAAACTTATTATTTGAGTGTACCATAATAAAAAAAAAGAAGTTTTTTGTATGTGATGCAGATGCTTCCACTGTAGTATGTCCAGAGAAATCACATTATGTGACGTTATGTAAAACAGCTCCCCAACGACTTCCTCTTTCACTGAACTTTCTTCCATTACCTATCATCTTAAAGTTATGTGTGCAATATTCAGAAGTTGGAATCACTAGAAACAAAGAAAATACATGTCCTTTAGGCCCCCTCGCTGATAGTTTCAATGGCTATCCAGCATCTGAATGCTACAGTGACAGGATTTCAGACAGCTGATTAAACAGAGCTTCTGCAATAGTAATGTAAAATAAAATGCTTTTGTAGTTAATATATAATTTTCTGGAGATCAGGACTTTGCATACAAAACATTGATATGAATATGTGTTATTTAATTTAATATTTATCAGATTATATAGGGAAAATAGACTATCTCCAGCAAAAGCGGAATGCCTGCAGTACTATAAAGGGGAAAAAACCTAGCAGATTTCCAAATAAAAATTCAAATAGGCTTTAACTTTTACAGCTTTGAGTACCAATAGGTAGATTAAAAGTTAGCTTGAAAAAATGCCTGAGGGAGCAAACAGTTGCTTAATGAGGATACACAGAATGAAATTAAAATGCAGCCTTAATAAAGATAAATTCAAAATGTAATGTTAGTAAAGTCATATTATTTAAATCACATTCCCATCTATAAAGTGACTACATTTGGTCTATCTGGAAAAACAGAATGAAGAAAACATACACAAACCCTCTAATGATCTCCCAATACTCAAAGGTTGACTTCAAAATTATGGAATAGGATTTAGTCCACAGAGAATATGAATGGTTACATATAGTGCAGAAAACCTCATTTCAACTTAGTGAATCTTCAAAGCTGTCTTCCCAAAAGGGCTGGATGTGCATGCTTTGGCTAGTGAGAAACAGATTAGTTTTGCTAAATATTAATAAACCATTCCTATATGCTTCAATACTTGTTATATTCTCATGCTGTTTTCCTTGGCAGTTAGAGTGTCTTATTGATCTGACACAGGTATTTCACTGTACAATCGTAGTGACACTGAACACACAGATGTTAAAAATCAGACCTGCCAGACTCAGAGCTAAGTTGACAGACATATACTTCATCATCTGCATGTACTTCATCAGCCATAGCTCTCATTCACCTCAGCCTTATGACCTTATCATTTACAGTATCGCACTAAGATGCACTAACATAATGTCAATGATCTCCACTGTCAATGTGAGTGAAGACACTGCCTGTCTATTGAGTTCAAGGGAGCAGAATTAGGCCCTTGCTGCACTTGTTTCAAAGCTCTGATGAAATCTATGAGACCTATTGTCCCGATCCAATGTCGGGGGAGGTTTCGATATGATCCCAAGAGCGAGATTAAGACACAAACGAGCTCAAATGCCGTATACCCAAAACAGGTTTTTTATTATTAAAGAAGTGAAGGGGGGTAGCGATAGGACAGAATGGAAGGAAAAGGCAGAAATAAAGCAAGGATGCGGGATAGGGCTGCAAGAATAGTCACCATCATGGATCCAGCGGCGTCCCGTTGGTCCTCAGTCTTCAGTTCTTCGGTGGTGGGTGCACACGGATCCAGCTTCAATGGTAGATGCACCATGAGAAAATTTTCTGCTGCCTTTTTAAGTTCATCGTATCCGCTGATTAACATATCTGCTGGCCTTTAGTTGTTGTTTTTTTTTTCTCTGGTCCAACAGGTTTTGTTGCATCTGGCTTCAGGGCAGGAACGTTTGCCTCTTGTCAGTTCATTAGCCATGCAGGCATGGGGTCTGGGTACACAATAGAGCCGCAAACGGCTACAGGATGGGGCAACTCAGCACACCTCTGCCCCTTTAAGGCTTCTCTACGGAGTCTGACAATGCAACTGCAAAGAAGTGGGGGGGTGCATCCTTCAATACACTCCCGCTTCTCTGGGCGACATCCCCCAGACCAATCCACAGGCCGCAGCAGCTTCTCTTGGAGGTTTGCACAGACACAAGCAAGCTTTGAGGCAGTCATAGGACATTTCAGTCTCTCACACCTATCCCCTCCTGTCCTTTATCTCCCCAAACCCCCATCATGCTGATAGTTACCTGAGAACAAAATTTCTGCTGGGTTAATTACCTTTAATTGTGACACCCTTGCCAGCCTTCTCATGGTCTGATATAAATGCAGATGGCAGAGACAATAATTTTAATGGAACTAGAAACATATTAAACAAAGCTTTTTTTGCAGACCTTCTTCTGCTTCCAGTAAAGTCTGTAATGAAGTCCTCATTGCCTTCAAGAAGTGTGTAATCAGTGATGAAATTTTTACTTTGTGAGATCCCCAGTGTTCAGCAATATTTGCTCTGCAATATTTGCATACTTTGGATTGTGGTCAAAGTTTTCTATCTTTTTGTAATTTCCTTTGCTTTGTACTCAAAGAATTTAGCTGATTAAACATTTAGTATATTTAGTTATTCTGTTGAAATGAATAGGACTTACACACCCTATGTGTTACTGATTTCTTAAGAAAATAAGCTGAGTATCTCAGATCAGAGAAAATTTCCACCTACCATTCTTCAGCAGTGTCCAGTTGGAAATGTTTACCAAGAAATATACGAAAGAAAATATAAGAATAATCCTTCCCACGATACATTCTTGCAGCCTCCATCCATTATTGGTGTAGAGGAACGTTTAACTCAGGTTTTCAACTGATATATCACTAATTTACCTCATTCCTCTTTGAACATGTTTATAATAGCCTATGGTAGTGAGTTCCTTTGTTTAACTGTATCACATGATAAAGGTATTATTTATTTGTTTTAAACTTGCTGTCTGATAATCTTTTTGTGAGTCCCTTCCTTCATTTCTTAGAGCGATAAACTTTGTTCACCTTCTCCATGCTGTCAATTTATTTCTCACATCCCCTCTTAGTTATTTTTTCCACATTGAGGACTCCTGATCAAGGAAAACTGAAGGATTTCTCTACCTCTGATCATCTTTGAGCACCTTTCTTTGTACCATTTCTGGGGGTGACAGATATTTATTGAGAGAAAACTAACTGCACCTTTTATATAAAGTAGGGATTTGTACAATCATATGCTGTCTTTAATTTTGATTTCCCTATAAATTCCTACATTTTTGAAGGAACTGACCATGACCATGCAGGGAGTGAAGTAAGAAAAAGGGAACCTAACTCATGGCTGTTTGCCAAATGTTCTTGTTCATCACTGCTCTGCCTCCTCAGGTGTCAAATATAATTCTAGACATAGTTTTAGGGCTGTGTAAGGTGGAAGTTTGGTGCAAGGTATCACACTCAGTCCTAAAAAGAACACAGTTGGTATATACAAGTCTGCCATACTTTCACAAATATCCCATTACATGATACCGCAAAATGTATTCAGTGTATATGGAAGGAGACATGTTGAAGCAAGCCTTCATCCTACATTTGAAGTGACATTTCTTATATAAGGAACTGGTTGTAAGATTGAGAGAAATCACCGAGGACAATTCACTGTATAGTGAAACACTTCTCACATAGCTGAGACAGCCTTTAGCACAGCAACATGCAGCCTGTACTGCTCCAAGTCTTATTAGAATTCTGGTGAACAAGCTTCTACAATTATGATTTGATTTTAATTAGTTTAGATATTAGCAGAACAGGCCCCAGCAGTCTTTAAATGTCACTGAGTTTCCCTGAAGGCCAAGGGTGTCTCAGCCATCTTTCTTGCTTTGTCCAAAGGGCCTCTGGGAAACCAAGAAAAAGCCAAGAAATATCAAAGATTTTAGTACACTCTGGTCAGCCACACTAATCAGCACTGGGTCTGTTAAGTGTCTCTTTGACTTACATTACCAAACCATTTAAAAGAAACACATTTTAATAATTTCCTGAAATTACTCACTAAGGGCATATGTAACATTTACCACATTATTATATACACTGCAATGAGGTTCATCAATCAATCAAAACAGAGTGGAATGTGCATGTTTTAAGCTACTTCACAGAAGAGGCTGTTGTTGTTGAGAACTTTTCAAAACACACTGGTACAAGTCTACTGGGGTGGTAATTAATTAGGAAGAAGGTGACCGGTGCCATTGTGCATTGGCAAAATACTACCAGGTTGATTCCAACTGTGGAGCAGCTTTTTTGTTAGCTGAAGCAGTTGATTTGCTTTTGTGAAGCTCGGAGATTGAAGGGTCCTTGAGGAATCTGAAGGCCTTGACTGTTGTTCAAGTCCTTTAGCTTTGAGAAGAAAAAGAAATGTAGAGCTAAAAAGGTTAGAGTATAACTAACTTTGTGGAGGGAATTTAGTAGACGAAACAAATTTATTTTTATCAAATATTATTTTTACCAAAATATTATTTTTTACCAAATATTATTTTTATCATTATACTATTAAAATTAGTTGTTAGACTTAAAAATGGCCTCAGTAGATTATTAAACTAAAATTCAAGAAAACTAAGTGAGACTTAGTTCCAAACTTAGCCATCTGAAATTGCACTGAGAGTCAAAACTCTCATTATTGTAGTAGATTCTGGCTCATATTGTTTGTGTAAACAAAGAAAATTGTACCCTTTGTGTTGCATTAGAATATTGAAGACTTCTGCTCCGAGCTGTCAGGTACGACACAGGAGATGCATAAAAACTGCTCCCTTCTGGAGGACCATCCAAAGGTTAGGCAAGACACTACAGCATTGCAAGTGACAGTGCTAAAGGAATTTAATTGACAGCATAATATCCAGCTTCTTCTCCACTACACCATGTGTGGCATAATCTTGGAGATACTGTCTATGGTGTCTAGAACTCAAATTCCCCAAGCACTTAATTTTTAGAATAGCCACTCACCCTACATATTGGTTAAGAGGTTGCAAGTCAGTGGACTGAGTATGAGCGGCCTGTCAAATCAAGATTACTGAGACATAATAAATTCTGTAGACAATAACATGCCAAGGAATAAGACATGAATATAATCTCTGGCCATCCAAATGATCAAGTAGAAGTAAGAGCTGACTTGATGTGAGTTCAAGAGAAAGCTCTAAGTGCCAGCTCCTTACCTGAATTTTTATCAGAAGCAAAGCTCTAAGATTACATACATAAATGTTTGTGAGCTGTCTCCCATGTTGTGATCAGAGCAAATACATAACTACCATGAGAAAAAAGGGGAAATAAAATATTCTCTGGGGTGGCAAAGCTGTTCCCATCTAGAGTCCCTCTTTTCCTTGTTCAGGCTAGCTTGCACTTGTCTCTGGATCTCTGCGGGGCTCTGTGTGGAGCACACCATGGCTCCAAGATGCACAGTTATCATCTGTATGAATTTTTCTTTTTTCAGTCAAAAGTGTTCACTACCAGAATGATGTTTTCTTGTTATGAAAATAAGAAATGTTTCATGTGTGCAACAGTAAGGCATGCAGCAATCTTTGAGATTACAAAGCCTACTGTGATGTATTGGAGTACAATGTAAGGATGGAAGCCAAACCTGAAGCATTTGGTCCACATGCCCCATGAGGTATGGGATGTCACATGCTATCCCCAAGCAATACTTAGGCTCTGTCTGGAAGATTTCTTATTGGAACAGACCACAACTATGACAGACAATATGCCAGCAGTAAAGCAGGAGGGATGATAAGCAGCTGGGTATGTGGAATCACTCTCTGTCCTGTTTTATTTAGCATCAGTGGTAACGATGAAAAGCTGACCATTTGTTTCAAAGAGAATTACGCACTCAGGCATTGCTAGTTTGCCAGCTAGCAAACACCTAGCAATTTTTAACTGGGACAGGAGAGGAATGGCTTTCTGAAATTGCAACACTCCCACTTAGGAGGTGGATAGCAGAGAAAGGTATCACTGGCCAAATGGTCTCGACATGGGGAATTTTACTTAATTTAACTTACTGCCAATTAACACAAACTTTTGATTACTGGAGAAAAACTTAGGGAAATATCTTTTCTCCCCCTTACTCAGATGGAACTTCAGTCAACACCTCTTCTCCCCTCTTCCTAGTTTCATACCTCCTTTTTTTCTGATGTGTGTTACACTTAGCCCATCCCAATTCTTCTGGTGATGTACTGGGTGGTGCAGGAGGTTGGGCTCATGCTCATAGAGGAGTCTAGCTCTTTGCTTCTTATTAATTTTCCTCTGCTCCAACATGGGTCCTTCATAGACTGCTGTCCCTCAGGGGTGTTTCTGCCCCTGGGTGTAATGAAAGAGGAGATCTGTGTGCTGTTTCTTCTGCCCTGAAGCAGTTTCTGGACCTTAAGTCACCAATATTCCAAGCCTGGTTCTTATAAGGATCTGTGGCTTATGCAGTTTAGCTGAGAATGTGCATGTGTGTATGCTTTCACATGTCTATCAGTTTCTCCCTAATGACTTTTTAACATATTTGTCACTGTCAACATGATTTGAGAGTTTGACAACTCTTTCAATGGCATCAAATTCATAGAAATGTCACTGGCTAGCTTGGTAAAGGAGAAAAACCTTTTTATGTGATTCTATTCAGAGACAGCTGCAGTATGAGCTCAACACATGATTATTAACAAATCTGCAGAGAAGGGGCACTGCATACCCCAGCAGTGGGAAAATCTCAGTGCTTGCAGTCTGTTAGATATCAGGAAGTCCAAACTTGTCACTTCAAACTATAATAAACCAGGTTTCATTATTTCCACTGTTCTTGAAAGTAGAATCATAGCATTATAGAATATCTCAAGTTGGAAGGTACCCATTAAGGCTCATTGAGTCCAACTCCCTGCTCTTTACAGGACTAAATCATATAACTAAGTTCAGACACTCCTTGAACTCTGACAGGCAAGTAGAAGTAGTTGGTGAATATCTTTCCATGCAGAGGAGCTTCTCCAGGGTCATATTCTGTAGTAGAGTTGGTCGAAATTAACTGGGAATAGATTTTTTTCCTTCTGACTCTATTGCCTTTTGTAATTTAGATTAAATATTATTTCTATTTTATAATGAAATACCTTGAGTTTAATTGTTATACTATGCCAAAACTGATGGATTAGTCATACCATGTTTATATATCTACTCTTACTTCAGTGGTGTAGATTTTGACTTTATCTTATAACCTTATAGCAGGGTAGTGGCTCAGATTCTGAACTACTTTTTTTGATTTGCAAGTAGAAAATTATGCAAGACGGGAATTAACCTGCACTGTGTAAGAACTGTGGTTCTTTATACCAAATCCTCTGGCCTATTTCCTAGTACTTGCTCAGGGCTTCCTCTTTGTTTACATATATAGGCTGGATTCTGGCTTGAGGCATCGCACAGCTGATCAAGGACTGTGCAGAGGTTGTGCATCCTTTTGATTAGCTCAGGTAGGTGTTGCATGAGAGTTGCCTCTGACTTCCAGTACTCCCTTTACTTTGTTCTCATTTGTGTGTATTCATGAAGCAAGATACTTTGGACCTGTGGTTTTGGGAGAATGCTGCCATCCATCCATCCCCCACACATTTGTGTTATAAAACAACTTGAAAATACAAAGATAAAGAAGCTTCAGCTCTTCATCAGTTTTCCCCAAGTTATTTCCTCTCTTATTCCTTGCCTACTCTGAGCTCGGGGAGAAGACACCCCAAGGGCTGAACAGAGAAGGTAGCAGTTGCAAAGGCTTCTTGAATCTGCCTTTTCTTGGGGTTCAGCTGAAGCCTATGTTCATCTATGAACAAACTGTCTTCACATGGCACAATTTAGTAGGACAAATGCCACCAAAATTATGTAATTAGCTCTGTTCCGACTTCTAGTCAAGAATATTTGCTACTGAAGATACAGGACTGCTGTGTCATAAGCAACAAGAAATCAGTCTTCAGGACAAGTCTTTCTTCTCTTGTTTTCAGTCGCTCTCAGCTTTTGTCTCAGTGAAGATATTTGATAGAGGAAAAGCAACTGAGATATGTTACATTAAAGAGCCTATCACTGACAGTGTTTTATATTTAATTACAGCTTTGATTCCTGTTTGAGAATAGCTATAAGGCATCTATTGTTTACAGTCACCTCTGTCTCATCAACAGCAGAAAACCTTTCACTTTTTTACTTTTTTTTCCATTGGCATTTTTTGCTGCTGTGAAACAAGCAGTGGATCAAGTATGACAATTCTTAAAGTCTGATGTATAGCAGATTTATATTTTTTAAGGGATCATTCAGATATATCATCAACCAGAATTTACTTTCCAAAGAAATAATTTCTTATCAAGAAAAACAGATTTACCTTTTCTATTCTTCTGGACAGAAGCTAAAAATACTGTTACCACTCATCCAGCTTGCTTAACAACTGGAAATCTTGCCGCCTATATGACAAATACCATATTTATTAAACAGAGAACACATCAATTATGCATAGCAGCTTTACTTACGTCAACTATTTTGTTGCACGGGAGGATTTATACAAGCATGGGAGAATCACATGAAAGTGAAAATTAGGAAAATAAATTAATTTGCTTGAAAAGGTTAAAAGGCTATGAGGCATTCATTCAATAATAAATTGTGATACATATAGGTATGATAAAAAAGATACAAATAGATTCAGGGCTAGCATGCTTGTGAGAAAGATGATACACATTTAAAAAGACAGTGATGCACAGCCTCAGACACATAATCACAGATAACAAAGCATCTGAAAATGCCCCCGTGAATATTTTCTATGTAAAATGAGTCATTTATTTTCATTTTAAGAAAGGAATACAGTCAACTATAAGCATACATAATTGTAATTGTAAACACATAATTAGAAACTGTAACAATGAGTTAAACATTAAGAAACCACATCTGCTCCCCAAGTTATTGTTTGCTGCTAGAATTCTCCCCTTCTGTATATTACTAAACAAAAAAGGCCAGGGATCCTTCTCTGTCCTTGAGACCAGCTGGGAGGAGACAGCTTGTATCCATATGCTTACACTCTTCCTCCTGAAAATAGAGTGGCTGCATCCCACCTGCCACTTGGAAATGGCTCCTATATTGTGTTAAACCCTGAACAGTGTTCAGACACTGCCTGCATGGGTACTGGCTAACAAGGACCAAAGCCATGGCTGGGAGCATTTAGACAAGTCAGGATGATTGCAGGATGGTACCCAAGCCTCTTTCCTTGTTCCTCTGGGAGTGGGAGGGACTGGTAGATAAATAGGGCTTGGGAAGTAAGAACTGGATGGAAGGATGAGTTCAGAAAGAGCTGTTTATATGTACAGGGAACTGAGGAAGTCACTGTAGAAACATGAATCTCAGCTAAACAATATGCAGAAAAGGGAGAGAAGATAAGGTGACCAGAGATCCCAGAGTGGACTCTAGAAATACATTCTAGCCCACAGATTTCTTCTTCAATCCATGCTGTGTCCAAAATTTTAGAAATGGCACATGTAATTTTTTCTTGTCTGCTTTCTCACGACAACTTGTAGAGGAATATACATCATATACATGCCAACATCACGGCAGGAGAATTAGAGATGAACCATGGCACCAACCCTTATTCTAGTCTATAAAACTCAGTGCAGTGCGGTGTCCTCTCGAGTGATTTCTGCCACATAAAATGGCTGGTGGTTGGTAAATGTTCCCTCCAGCCTGTTCCCCCTTCCTGTCCCCAAAAAAACAGTGAACTGAAAAATATCATTCTTTTGTTCTCACCTTTCTTTTCCTATATTGTCATCCTTGTATTTTCGGCCCCATCTTTCAGCATGCTGTACTATGAATAGGTATATTAAGAGTCAAATAGTGTATTTAGATGAGTTATAAAGATTCCTGCTCATCCCAAGGAGCAGGCATGGGAACCTCATAATGATTTTGCTTCTTTTCGTGTACAGAAGTATGAGTTTGACTGACTTACACCTTTATCAGAACTCCGTCATAATGTGTCTCTGTGTTTTCTTAAGGGAGCTTTAGCTATCCCTTCTCTTTGGATGTCTAGTAAGAGTGTTCTTCCTGGGTCTCTTTGTGGAAATTGCATCTGTGGGTTACTTTGCCCTACTTTGCAGCTACAAGAGCAGCAATCCCAGTTACCCATAAATAAAAGGAAACACAAGAAATGTTAAACTGCTGTTCACTGTGCCTCGGCTAGACCTTTCCTTGCAAAGGGGCAATGGGAATACTTATTTTTCCAGTGTTACACTGTCAGAAGGAACACTCAGGCAGAATGCAATGCTATGCTGCTTATAAAAGCCTTTATTCACATATGAGGGTTGTGGGGTTTTTTTCTTTTCTTCTTTTCTTCTTTTTTCCTTTTTCTTTAAAATTTGTATTTAAGGTTTTATTATGCCCTGCTATGGTGCAGTAAAGCCCCACAAAGCATTACAGCCATAACCATCTAAAGCAGTCAAAGTATCCAGATAGGATGTGCTAAGTAAGGCAGGATAAATCCAGCAGGGTTCAGTTAGCAAAGGGCTCAGTGGATTATGTTCGATGCTTGGTTCACAGGGGTTGGAAAGTGAGCAAACACCTGGCACTTTCTTTGGAAACTCAAAAAAGAAAAAAAAAAAAAAAAAAAAAAAAGAAAAGAATAAGTAACCTCCTCTCTAAATGTTCCCTTCTCCACATCACACCTTCACCTCCATAGACTAATTGTTTTTCCTGAAAACTCCCTTAAAGCCGTTCCCCTTTGTATAGTTTCACTCCACACAGCCACTTTTTTTTTTTCTTTCAGGATAGAATGGGAGGAAGGTGACATGATGCATAATCTGTAAAGGCAATGAAGTGCATGGAACACAGTCCTCCAGCTATTCAACTATGCAGGCAACTTCACTTTGTCTTTATTGTCTCTCATGTTGTGGTGTTATTGATAAAAATGAGGAAAACATGACTTCCAACCTTTGGTCTGTTAGGTTTGAACTCAGAGACTAGAGAGTTTTCCAGTGGTATGTGAACAGTGTCAGCAAATACTACAATAAAAACCATTAAACTGATAAGGCTGTGGGGAATGAAGAAGGTACTGTTTATTGGTATCGTTTTGTGAACAACCTTGAGAAGGAGCAGGGGCAGGGAGGCTCTATTTACGTGTGTCACTCCACCCTTTAGAGAATTTTTTGGTCATTTTGGTTAAATTATATTACATTTCTTGCATGAGGTGTAGGAAATGTTATTATTTCAAAATCTGACAAGGGACATCAAAACATTTCTGACCATGATTTTAGTGTGGGGATGACTGAGTAGTGAAGCTGGCCACACAAAAAAAGAAGGGTTTCTTGCTCTGTTGATAGAAGTAACTCCTTTCTGACTGAGTATCTCCTTTCTGAAGTGACAAACCTGAACAGGGTACCAAGAAAAAGAAGGTAACAAAATGCTCAGCTATATCTGAAGGGTCTGGTGATACAGGAGTCCACGGGTTTTGGCACACCCTTTCTCCTCTTCTGGATGGGACCTCTCTGTCACAAGTTTCACATTGCTCATCAGACCTGTAGAGGAATTATCATTTTCTATGAAACTTTTAACCCATTTTGAAAATTTCAATATATTTTCCCATTTATTCTAATGAAAAAAACCACAACCCGTCCTCCATTATAAGAATCATTAAGTGTGTGAGAACAAATAAGTAAACCCAAAGAAACAGGATATCAAAAGAAAACAGCTTGCTTTTCCCTAGGAGCATACATGAAAAACAAGGATTTCTTCATCCAGACTTACCCTATTTTCTTCTACTCTTTGAGGCAGTTCACCGTGGGCTTGGGAACACACATTCCCAGAGCTTCAAATATTCTTTCATTGACAAGGGTCTCCAAGCTCACAGATCTACTTATAGTGCTGCCACTAAAGATCTGGAAGATTAACCCAATTCTGAAGTTGAAGACTGCCTATTACAAATCCTTCTCAAAGAATATAGGAGGTATTTGAGACAAAATTTTTGTTAGTGGGAAGAACAGAGAAACTTAAACGAACAAAGCCAGACAGTAATTCCACCTTTAATTCAACTACTACTTATAAATCTCCTTTGATTAAAGATAATTCCAGCATTTTAAAGATCAAAGTCTTCCAGGCTGCTTGATTGGTTTTTAAATTCTGATTTTATATTCTACTAAACTATACACCATGAACAAGAAAAAAGAAGAAATAAGCTTGTGCCACACTGAGGGATACTATTTCATTTAACAGTTGGGGATAAGAATTGCCTGTAGATTTTTCTGTTGCAAAGATGTCTCTCATGATATCAATGGCAGAAGACATAGTTCTCAGTCAAGGACTTGCCACAATAAAATTTTTCAAGGGAGGCATACTGTGAAGGTTATTTTGGGGTGCTTTGCATAAGACACTTTAAAGATGTGTTTCCAAGATGGGGTGCTTACGATCCAGTGAAAATGAGGACCTATTGAGATGTCACAACTTGAAACATCTGAAAGCTCCAGCTATATTTGAAAATTTCATCCGTGTCCGTAGCATCCTGTCATTCTGATATGTGCACTATTTTGAGGGGTTTTTTTTAGAAAAGAGGAACTATTTCCAGAACTTTGCTACACCATTTTCATTACCCTGCTGTACAATATTGTGAATATTTTTGAGCTTTTCCCTTTTTCTTTACAGCAAAAGTTTTAGGAAGTTTATATAAATTAATAAAATCCTAGGCTCTATGAAGCCAATCTTGCTTTGAACACACTTTTATTGATCTTTCAGGTAAATCTACTGTGAATGTTATGAGCCAAACCCAGATCACCAACTTCAAACAGAATTGGCGGTACCTGTAGAGAGTTTTCCCTGGCAGACAAGCTTTCACTAAAGCCAGCAGAGCAGAGGTGAGGATAAAAAACTTGCTTAATTAACATTTCAGATGTATTGCAGGTTGAGTGATTTAAGGTAGCTTAAACTATCCTTGTTGTATTGTGGAGGATGTCATTTTTATAGGATACAGATCTCAGTCATACAATAATAATTAGGTATGTTAAAATGGAGAGAACAATTTAACTTACCTGTGCTTCTTTTGGGTTTATTTGCCTCATTAGGAGACTACAGCTTCTTTTCCCCAGTTTCCCGAAGTAAGAATACTTGGGAAGTCGTAAAAGGTTTTTATAATTTGCTAGGACTATTTTTCATTATTGTGAGAGAGAGGGAAAGAAAGACTCCTGTCTGGTCTTCTGTTAAACATTGTTCCCTAAAGTCTTCATCCAAAACTCACTGAAGTCAATTGAAAGTATCCTAATGCTTTTGATGGCTTTCATTCCAAACCTTAGAAAGACAAACAGGAAAATCAAGTTCTTGAGTGGTTCCTTCTTTATTTTTCTTTTCTTTTTTTTTTTTGGTCTCCTGAGGCTTGGTTTCTAAATGACAAGAGAATTCAAAGGAACAGATTCAGAAACACTGTCCCACAGTGAGGGTGGCAGGTCCTGAATAAAACTACTGAAAACTGATTATTAGATGTACAGCTGAGACGTCTAGAAGTGCTCTCTTCTTCCATTCATTAACAGAGTATTAAGGAAAGGACTTCTAGTGTGTTAATCTGATAAGTAAATCAATCTCATTATGTATTTTATGAACATGTATTGGTGACAGGGCCCACAGTATCTCCGCATTTTTTCTGTAAAATATACTATAGTAATCAAGCCCAAAAGGACTTCATGGTGTTTTTTTTTTTTTTTTTGCAATTCTGAGCTCAAAACTCCAGAAAATGGAAGGCTTAGTTAGAATGTGGACAGTTGACAGAGATTTGTGCGGTATCACAATATTACCAGGATTCATGGAGGTTCACCTGAATGCTCAGCAAATTTTCCAAATCCAATTAACCAAAGGGACCATTTCCTATGTAATAAAAATGATGAGTGTGATAACAACTCTTTCACAGCTTGAACTATCACTTAAACTAAGGATGAGTGAGCCAGCTTGGCTATAAAGAAAAACAAATGGCCACGCTTGCCATTTACACTATACTCACTTCATCCCATGCTGGAAGCATAGTTGAGCAATTTCTATTATTGTTCAGCAATTGCAGTGTAGCAATTGATACATGAAAATAATTTATGATCACAGTGATAGTGTGATATGAAACATCCATAGTGTAAATGAGAATTAAAATAGTCTGAAATAAATATAGAACTGTATAGGTGCAAGAATTTTTTAATGATAGAGCTGTATCTGGTTATACAAAGTCTAACTTATATCCCTGTGGTGTGTATGTCTGTGCATATGAGCATGCATATGTGCATAAACATACTCATTATCATACAGTACCAACAATGATCATTCAAGAGCAGATTTACATTATAGTATAGGAGGAGACAGTTGCGGTTCAAATCACTACAACCTGAACTGTCAGAAACGATGGGAAGGGAAGGAATGGCAAACAAGCACAAGGTTGTCTGCAAACTAAGGGTAGCCACACCATTTATCTAGTTTCATTTTAGGGTGAATAGGGTGAACTGGAAAGGACTGAAGAAGCAGAAAGACGAGGGAAAAGCTAGTGAAGGATGGAAGACATGATAAGCACCCAGCAAAGAAGAAAGGGGAGAAGTAAGCAGGGCATTGCCTCCTACCTGCGTATGATGATAGAAAAGACGGGTTCCATCTATCCAGAGGGAAAAACAGACACAAACTAAAGGGAAACTCTTTTATTATGTTTAGAAATAACACTGAGGCTTCTAAAGTCCATACATTATCTCCTTCCCCTTCCGTAAGAGCAAGGTAGAAAATATCTCCATGGCAAACTTATTCAGTTTTTCAGGGACTACTTCAGAGCAGGAGAACAAATGTAAAGCAGGAAAAAAATTGTCCTTGTGTATCTCAGGAAATCCTTGAAATCAAGGGTGGGGAGACCTAGAAGAAAAAGCTACCTCTTTAGTTCAAGGCAACAAACCACTAGGAATCCTGAAACAACAGCCCTCATTGTATGACAGAAACCCTGACAACAAAAATGCCGTTTCTATACTAATTCCGAGAGAAGTTAAATGACAGGAAATGCCTGGTTTTGTAAAGTCTGACACTCTTGATTCTGAATGTTGGTAATTATGACAAAGATGCACAGAAATAAAACGATGTTCCTGCAGCAAACTCAACTGTGAACTGTCAGCTGTGTACCAGTAATGAGAAAGATGTGTTTTAACACTGGGAATGTCTGTGTGTGATGTGAGTAAGAGTGAAGATCCAACATTTTTAGTGTTATTTCTCATGGTGGTTTTCCTCAGCGAAAATGTCGAGGAGCCACTGAACAAGGGGAGTCATTTTGGATTCACTTGTACATTAAAACATAAGAATTTAGTTGGGAAGTGAGGGGGGTATAGCCCAGATTAAATCTGGAAAATGTTGCAGCTAAAAGCTGAGATAGTTTACCAAACTGAGATTTCATAAAGACGTCAGTCTTTGTTTGACTTATACAATATCCTGTTTTAGAGAATAGAGTTGTAATCAAATTTGCAACAAAAATATGACTGATAACACTGATTTGGAGGATGACACTGGTGTTAACTGTTAACTTGATCAAGGAAATATCAGTCACATAGAAATAAAAACACCTGGGTTAAAAAATGTTAAATAAACTAAACTTAAAAACAATTATAAAATAAAATAGAATAAAATAAAATCTTTTAAAAAAAATTAAAAAACCCCCCTAACAATCTGCAGACAGGAAAACCAAATAAAATGAAAGGGAAAAAGTCCAATTTCCCAAGTAAGCACCAGTTTTATTAGGTATCATAAGCCACAGGCTGCTGTAAACAACATCCCCTTTCCTATAAGAGTCATAGTCTAAAAGACCACAGGTTCAAAACGTTTCACATGCAGAAATCACTAGCAGGATCAGGGCTCAGTCTCATAACCTTTAGAAAAATATCTAGTTCTATGGAGACACTGCAAATGTGACAAAAAGAAAGGATCTCTTGACGCCACTTTTAACAGTAAATGACACTATTATACTTCAAGATAGACATGAGGCCCCAAGTCAACATTATTTCAGAGATGAATTACTGAGAGGAGTGCTACAAACCTGTCTTACTCTAAACAGAAATTAAGGTGACAGGGTACTCGCGGGACTGAGGCAAGTTAAAAGGAAATGTGTTGCAACACTAAAGTTAAAGCTGACTCTTTTAATTTCACATTCTTAGCGTTACAAAGAAAAAGAGGAAAAAAAGAAAAAAAAAACAACCAAAACCCTGCAGCCCATTTTAGATTGTACTGTTCATGTTGAACTGAGTATGTTTAAACAAGTGCATACGTGAAAAGCCCTCTCCAAACCAGACTAGTGCAAAACATGATATACTTGAACAGCAGATTCAATCATTAGTCCATGCTCTAAGCAGTGTGTCAACATCTCATGAAAAAAGATGTAAAGCCCCAAATTCACATATTCAGGAAAGAACCTTTTGAAAAGCAACCACCTGAAACTGCCAACACAAGACAAAATGAACATTTGACACTGTCCCGCTCGACATCTTTGTCTCTAAATTGGAGAGACATGGATTTGACGGATGAGCTACTCAGTGGATAAGAAATTGGCTGGATGGTCGCACTCAAAGTTGTGGTCAATGGCTCGATGTGCAAGTGGAGAGCAGTGACGAGTGGTGTTCCTCAGGGGTTGATATTGGAATAGATGTTGTTTAACATCTTTGTTGGCGACATGGACAGTGGGATTAGGTGCATTCTCAGCAAGTCTGATGATGACTCTAAGCTGTGAGGTGTGGTCAACATGCTGGGGGCAAGGGATGTGCCATCCAGAAGGACCTGGACAGACTGGAGAGGTGGGCCCATGCAAACCTCATGAAATTCAACAAGGCCAAGTTCAAGGTCCTGCATATGGGTTGGGGAAATCCCAAGCACAAATACAGGTGAGGCAAAGAGAGGATTGAGAGCAGCCCTGCAGAGAAGGACTTGGGGGTATTAGTGGATGGAAAACTGACTATGAGCCAATAATGTGTGCTTGCAGCCCAGAAAGCCAACCGTGTCCTGGGCTGCATCAAGAGAAGTGTGGCCAGCAGGTTAAGGGAGGGGATTCTCCCCCTCTACTCCACTCTCATGAGACTCCCCCTGCAGTGCTGTGTCCAGCTCTGGGGGCACCAACAAAAGAAGGACATGGATCTACTTGGGTGGGTCCAGAGGAGGCCACGAAGATGATCAGGGGGCTGGAGCACCTCCCCTGTGAGGACAGGCTGAGAGAGTTGGGGGTGTTCAACCTGGAGAAGAGAAGGCTCCGGGGAGACATTTAGGTGACCTTCCAGTACTTAAAGGGGCCTACAGGAAAGATGAGGAGCGATGTTTTATCAGGGAGTGTAGTGATAGGATGAGGAGTAACAGTATTAAACTGAAAGAGGGTAGATTTAGATTCAACATAAGGAAGAAATTCTTCCCTGTGAGGGTGGTGAGACACTGGCACAGGTTGCCCAGAGTAGTTGTGGCTGCCCCCTCCCTGCCAGTGTTCAAGGCCAGGTTGGACGGGGCTTTGAGCAACCTGGGCTAGTGGAAGGTGTCCCTGCCCATGGCAGGGAAGTTGGAACTGGATGATTTTTAATGTCCCTTCCAACCCAAACAATTCTATGATTCTATGATTCTAAGATTCTATGATTCTATGAGATTTGATAGAGGTGACAGACCGTACTGAATCAGATTAGTTCTTTATTTGTCACAGAGAGCAAAATATATGGTGTTCAGTCTGACTCACTCATGACATTTATTCTGCCAAGTCAGATGAGAGGGAGGACATTGAATGCAGTTTTGCATCCTGGAACTCTTGCTCAGGAAGCTTGTAAACAGTGATTTGAATAGAAAATGAAAAATCTGAGCACTGAGACTTCTTATTGAGCTGTCACTTCTTTGTTTCACCATTTGCTGTGTGTTGTGTTTAAACAGAGGTTCATTCATCAGCTCACAGTGGAGTGTTTGGAAATCAAAAAACCCACCGTGTCTGGATGACTCTTCAGTATGACATTGCATCTGGGTAACACCATGCATTGTAATCTTCATTTTTCTTTCCTACTCACTCTTTCCCTCCTACTCCTTCAAACTCCAGTGGAAAGTGTGTTATTGAAAATGATACCACTCAGTGGCTGTCATGGCAAGAGGTGAGAGGGAATACTGGGTAGGTGGAAAAGCCCTGTTTCATGATGACTGGCAAGATCCTGTTTTTTGCACCAGCCATAGTGCCTGATGCTGATCCACACAGTGATTCACTTCTAATTGTTACATTTTCCTACAAAATGTGATGATTTCTTCTGAAATATTATGTTGTAACCCACAAAAGCTCAGCATTTAGGCAGTATGGGTAGAGAGAACAGCTTGGGACAGCAAGATCAGCAGCCATCCTTAAGTAGGCCAGTTTCACTCCAGAAAAAATTTCTGGCAATGATTGCTCTTTAATTTAATTAGCCAATGACCAAGCACTGCAAGGCAATTTGTACAATTTCTGTAGCTGATACTTACAAAGAAGAGAACAGTGTCAGGCAAAGGCAAGGATTAAGAAAATCTGGCTGTGCCTGTACTGCTTGATGACTCCTACTGCTTAACTGATAGCACAGCTTCTGGTGTAGTTTTGACTCCAACTAGTACTCTGTAACTCATCTATCTTTGTAAGTTAAAAACAGGGCCCAGAGACATTTTTTTTCTGGCTCTACCACATTCTCCCAAAACATCCTGGCCACTGATCCAAAATAATTCAAAATGCAATTCCAAACACTCAGAGATATTTACATCTGTAATTTTTTAATTTGAATTTCAGACTTTTGTTCTGGTCTCAACTTTGCTATTTTCTCTACAGTTCTTTACAGTGTTATTACTGAGTTTTCATAGTGCCTGTCTTTACTTGGGCTTTGGGTATCCCTTTTTCCTCTCTTTCAAACATTATGGAGTCAATCTGCTTCAGCTCAATGGGACCAGAAGCTAAAGTTCAAGCTGCAGTGCATTGTGCTCTACATATCTGCTGCCCACTTGACCATGACCTGGAATACCCATGACTGTCTCAAGTGCTCTCTGAGGTGTCTCCTCCCTCCTGTGTTCTGAGAGGTGGATCCACGGGTATCTCCCTGCAATATGTGGCTCATTACCTCAAGTCTCTGTTCATCCCATGACAAATACAGAAACAAGTTCACATTGTTTCTGAAACATCCCTCCCCTTAGCTTCTGCTCCCCAAATGGTCAAATCATATCAATGGGAGAAAATGTAACAGATAGATTAAGGAACAAAAATTTACGACTAAAAGAAGCAATTTCAGGCGCAGAACGTTTCTGTCCAGTTCACTCATTTTTTTAATAACTCAAAATACTTATGATCTGCACACATTCTCTTATTCAGATTTTTATCCATAGCACTTATCATTTGAGTCATTTATGCTATCAGTTTTCTTGTTTGTCTTCCTCTCAGTGAGGACAAACCAAGACATTCCCAAGCCAGACCTTGCCCTTGGAGTAGCCTCTGAAGTATGCCTCTGTCTGTTACACAGGAAGATATGTTTTTCCATTTGATTCCAAATGATTTAGACATATTTCAAGATTCTCACATCTTCACCAAATACTTACAGGACCAATATGCTTTGGGTTAGATGTTTCTTTTCTTTGTACTGTTAAGAAAAGAAAAGCGAAGCTTTTTGATATCAATCAGATGCAAATTCTGTCAACTCACTGAAAATATTTTGAACATATTTATTTATATGTAGAAACCACTCAGATTTTCAAACACTTTATGGCCAGTCTGTCTTTGTTCCTATTTAAGATATGAAAACCATATTATTTAAACTTCCTCCAGTTTTCTATACTGTTGCCTGACTAGGAGATTTTTGATGTTTGTAGGATTGCCTTTGTACGGTTATTCAGTTCTGCTCAGTTCCATTCCATTACTTACCCTGATATATATGTTACTCTGTGAATACAGTAGATATGCTTTTTTCAATTAATTATATTAGGTTTATGACTGATGTGAGTATGGAAAAAGACTAGTTGCATTTGCCTGCACTACAGTAAATATTCACTGTAGATCTAATTGAGCTAACAATGTCTGCTAGGATGGAGAGCAAGAATATTATAATCCTTGCAGTAGGAGAGAAAGCACAGTCTGAAAAATCTAACCAGAATTAAATATTTGGGTGGTTAACCTGTACAACACCGCATTATGCAAACTCCCTTGGGAATATGAACTTGGTTTTTAATCACACTGTGATGTACATCTTTAGTAAACACTGCCTTAGCTCCCTGAAGTCAATACTTGATTTAGGAATGTCACCCCTGGGTCTGAACATGCTTTAATTTTTATTGTTTTAGCCAAATTACAACCACGTAATAGGTCCCCATCTCAAAATTTGTTGCCTAAGTTCAGAACAAACACCTGGGGGCAAAAGGCTTCATCGTATTAGTAATATCTTGATTCATTATTTGACAGAGTAGAAATTTTGAGATGCTGCCTAGTTGAATATGAACCAGAAAGGCCAATAATGTTACTGAGACATTTCTTTTGATGCCATCAGTCAGTGTGCATCCTTGCTGCCCTAAGATCCTGCCCATACAGGGACTAAGAGAAACTTTGTGGGGTGTTCAATGCCCTCTCATCTCCTAGAATTTGCAGCTGGGATCCACTTCACCAAAAAATGCACATTTATTGACAGGTAGTCTGACAGCTTTTTAAAGCTGCTTGGCAGCTTGTTTTTAACAACATGTTGTCATGTTCAGTATTATCACATTTCTTTGAGATTTGTGCGATGCTAAAAGACCAAACCTCCAAGGCATCAATATGGGGTGCAAAGCAGGACTAGCCCTAAGACACCCAGGAAAATACACCTTAGGGGTCCATTGATTTTTATTCTACAAATTTATAGCTACTAACTTTCCAGTCCTGTCAAAGACAAGCATCTTAACAGTTGTTTCCCAAGCAGTTGTTTTAAGTTGGATATTTTTTTTCTTTTACCTTAAGCTTGCAGGTGTCTAAGGCAGCTAAGCTGAATAGTGTTCACAAAACTCTTCAAACATCTGTGAAATGCTATTCAGACCACTTTCCAGGAAACTTAAGAAAGAGTAAGGCACCTTTGTTGGAGTGTGATGTGTTAGTCAAACTATCTACTGTTCAGGAATATAATTGATTGTAGTCAGTGGGGAGTCGTTGCAGTGCGTAAGTTCAGCACCTGCAGTAGGTTATAGATGCAGCTCTTCTCTGTTGACAGTGAGGGATTCAGAGCCTGTCAGTAATCCAAATTGAGACACCGTAAGAGGCAGCAAAATATTTTGTGGTGTTTAAGTGAGTGAGTAGAACTAGTTTTGTTTGATTCTTGCTGGTTTTACATCAAGGTTAAGCAATTTTCTGTATAGTGAGGACTAATACCTAGAGTCCACAGGTTCTTATTAATTCTTCTGTAAATTAAATGTGCTAGTTCTGGAAAGAAAATTGCAAGCCTTTACAGGTTGTCTTTCAGGGAATAAAATTCAAAATATAAATTCTATCATATATGTCTTCTAAAACTGAGCTCTTGGTAATGCCTGTAACATTAATAAAACTGTCAGGATTGGGCAGTGAAGAGATTCTCATGTTGGCAGTAGCAGAGAGGCTGATTTCTGCATGGGCTTTCAGAAGTTGTACCCTCCACTAACCTCAGCTGTAAGGAGAAAAGACAGTACAAAATAAATTTGGTCCAGTTCAAAACGCAAAAAAAAAAAAAAAAAAGCTGCCTGTATTCCCAGTTTATGTGCCTGTCCTTCAGAGTTATATCAGCAGCAATAACAGCTCCCACTACATGTTGTGTCCAGAAGAGGAGAAACAACTGGAAGGTCCCAGCAGCAGCTGGCAAGTAACAATGATTGAATTCCAGATGGATCTAAAAAACTAGTAATACCTCCTGGGAAACTTTGAAAAACATCTTACTTTGCAATGATCCTGTTCACATCACACTCATTTTAAATACTTTTTTTTTTCCTTTGTTCTTGGCACAGAAGGAACAGATGAGCTCCTGAGAAATAATTCCATTTTGAGAGACCAGACCCTGTTAATGAAGGCAAAGAGAAGAAATAAGACAGGGAGAATTGCCACTCTGTTGTAATTTCAGACATCAGCTGTTCATTTGTGCTATTTGCTTGCGCAGTTTCTGTAGCTAAATATTCTTTAAAGGATTTTACTAGAGCCATAGCATAAGATGTGTTAGAAACAACTTTTGCAGTAACTCACTTGGTCCAGTGCCCTCATCAGAGCAGCCAAATTGATCAGATAGCTCAGGTCCTTGGTCAGTGAAGTCTGGCTGTCTCCAAGGATGAAAATTTCACAGTCTCTCTGGGCCCTTGTTCCAATGTTTGACCACCTGCATGGTAGAAAAAAATCCCTAACTCCTAACTGCAGTTTCTCTTGTTGTAACCCATGTCTGTTGCCTCTCACGGTATCAACTTTGCATGTCCAAAAAGTCTAGATCATCTTCTCCGTGTCCTTTGGAGGCAACAAGAAGATCTGCCCCTAACTCTGTCTTCTTATTGTTGAACAAACCTTGTTGCCCTTGTATATCATGTGCTCTAATCCCCTAACAATCCTTGTGAATTTCTCTTGCAATTATCAAGGTATATCAATGCCTGTCTTGTACTGAGGAGCACAGAGCTGGATACTGTTTCCCTATAAATTCACATCTGAAATATTTTCAGTTTTCTCAACCTGCTCTCTTCACTTGAGCCAATATATGCCAGTCACTGAAAGAACATGCTCATGTGCATTCAACTAGCAAGGACCAGCTGTTCCACGAGGGAGTACAAACCAGGAGTTAAGGGTGACCCCAGCACAGACAGTATCCCCACTGACAGGGTGTAATTCTGAACATGCCAGGTACTGATCTGTGCTGGAAATGGGATCTGTGAAACCCCCCAGACACAGTGAGGGGGTGAACCGCATCCATGGCCCCTTCAGGGACCCCAGTCAGGAACCAAATTGGACAAGGCAAGAGACAGAGCTGAAGAGAAGGCTACAATATAGGTCCAAAGTCTATCCAGGAAGGAGGGTCAGAAGTAGGACTGGAGACCAGCATACCTACAACTTGGGTCAGGCAGGGACTGAGTCACAGGTCTGAGTTTAAATAGCGCTACTAGGTCCTTGGGCAAAAGGGGTGGGGGTTCCAGGTGAGGCTCACCTGGGCCATTAAGAGGCCATCTCAGTGCTTTCATGACCCTGACACTGAGATCTCTCTGAAAAGAAGCCCTGCGACCAATGCATTGACCATTTCTCCCTTTTTCTTTTCTAACCTCTGAAAAGCAAAGCTCCTATTTTTCTGGAAACAAACTTGTCCCTGCGGGTGTAAGCACAGTCTTTACTTACAGTGTCCTGCAAACTGAAACTTAGCAAATGACCTGGAAGGATCTTGGAGAAAGGTGGGAAGGATAGTTCATACCCTATTCATGTGTAGTCTCAGGCTTCTCTTTCACAGCCAGACTCATCTCCTGTTAAACAGATAAAATGCTCCTGACATGTTCAAAATGTTTTCATTAAGATGACAATTCTATGTCATGCTTCAGTTGCCTGAAGGGCTCAAGGAGTGTTTTTTTCCCGACTATACCATTAGCCAGATATATTTGGGGTTGGCTGGTTTCTTTTTCTCAGCCTTCCTCAGAGACATCAGTGATGATGTTGCTCAGTACTCAAAGGTGGCACAGACAATTCGTGTTCTTTCACAGTCAGAGCACTCACTGGAATCAGGGAATAATTTTCCACTTAGTTTCAACGGGCAAAGATCTGGATTTTGTGGGTGTAATAGGTTGCCTTTCACTGTTAGGGTGTAATTACGGTGCAATTTATCTTCAAATGTAAAGTGGGAAAAGCACATCCAATTGATTTGCATGCTTTGCAACCTTAGGTTTTAGTCACACCTTGGATTCTCTTTTTCTCTGCCAATGACACACAACTAACAAACCCTGAATTTTAAATGCTTTGACTAACTCAAATTCAGGGTATGATATTGGGTAACACTGAGTGCCCAATGATAGACAGAAGGTCAAAATTTAGTAGGATCCCTTGTGGTTTTACACTCTATGCAATGAAAGCCATTAACTCATTTTGCAATATTGAAAGATGATGGCCTCTGGCATATTAATCCTTCAAATAACTCTGACTTATAGCCCCTTTGGCTATAAAGCCTTATACTTTTCCTCCAATACCATAGAATTGGAAAATGCACTTAGCCTGAAAGTTTCTAGATTAACTATGAAGGAGAAAAAAACTCTACCTGTAGGACTGTTCATGCCGTAATTTCACAGCACTTGAAATACACCTGCCAAGTTTGAATAAAATTTGTCAAAGTGTTATTTTTAATTAATTTTAGTTGAGAAAGCTCATGAGACACAATTATGGAATGTCTGAGGGCTTATCAATGCAAAGCCAGTCAGCTAATTAAAATCCATTTTTGGGGGGCCATGTAGTTTTAAAAATAGCTTGTTAAATCACCCTCCATAGTTCCCATGCTGTTTATATCTCAGAAATTAATTTGTTAGCCACAGAAATGGATAGAGAAGACAACATATTTAATAATTAGACAGTTAAACTTGGGTGAGATGTCATGACTGTCATCACTCACTGAAAAGCAGGCCTTTTTAAATTACATGCCGATAGAAGATGTAAAACAATGGTTAATTATTTTAAAGGAGGACTGATAACAACTATCTTTGTTTAAGAAATATACTTGACAGTTTTGTGGTAGAAGCATTAACAGTAGATTTTCTGTCAATTAGAAAAGGTTACTGCTGTTCATTTAGTTTAGATGGCATCGAATATCTCTGAGCTTAAACTAACTCTCCTCTTTTTAGAAAAATAAAATAAAAATTTAAAACCTTCATCTAAATTTGCTTGAGCTGGAATATCCATCAAACTCCTCGCTGCAAAGATTAATTCCTCTCACTATTGAAATATATCAGTCTTTTGCTCAGCCTGAATTTGTCCAGCTTAAATTGCATTTTGTATTGCTTGCATTAAGACTGATTTTGTGAAGATTCAGCAACACTGTTGCATGACAGACAATCATGCCCAGCACATGTCAAGGTCTGTCATAATTATGTCATGTTATACCATAATAAAATAGTAAATCTATCTTCTTGTATTGTTTCTGCAATGATTAACTGCAGCTATGACTGAACTATTCTATTTTATTTTTTGTAAACACGTGTCTCCTGTTTGAGCAGTAAAGAAATAATCTGACACTTTGACATCTTAAATAAGAACAGAAAGCATGTATTCACCACATTAATTGGAGAAAAAGTCAATCTCAGTATTCAGAGAAACAAAACAAGATATTTAAAGTAGCAGCCTCTTTATTAACTGTTGATATAATTTAGGACTTTCAGTGAAGTAAACAGTAGACTGAAGTTACAGCACTCCTGAGAAGATGGGCTCACAATTTGATGATTGTGTTTTGGAAAGGCTTTGTGTTGTGTTTATATTTTGGGAGTCACAGTGAAAGAAGAATATTTATTTTGAGTCAGAGAAAGAGCTGCTGAGCTCTGATGAAATATGCATTACAGTATATACTTGATATTCACTCGTATTTTTTGCTATTGTTGCTGTCAGGTTTTCCTGGAGCAAGGACACATCTAACAGAACCTCAAAACAATAGACTGCTTCAGCAGTCAGAGTGCAGATGCCTTTGAAGAAAAGTCTATGGGTAAGGTCTAGGTAATTTCCAAGATGGCCTCTGTTTCCCTCTGTTTTATCAAGTATGAAGATGTACAGATCACTACTGGTAGTCTGCCGGTGCCTCCTGCCCTGGCCTAGTGTCTCCTGTAGATGCAGAAAAGGAGAGAATAAAGAATTGATGATTTTTGGATTCCATATCTGAGGGTCTATGTGAACCAGAAAGCCATGCGCAATTTTTTTCTCCAAGGTCTGTGTTGAGAAGAATACTAAGAGCTTGCAAACATTTCTAATGCATGTTTACTCCTTAGCTGATGAAGTCCCATCAACAAATATGCAAGATGAGCTTTGGAGTTTGACCAGCCTGTAACTACTAGGGTAGTGCCCACAGAAATAGCTCACCTGACTATCTAAAAGCCTATTGTCTCTGGTCACTGCTGGAGAGTCTGCACAGAAAGAGGGGACGGAAAATAAGATGGTCCAGAGCCAGCTTCATGTTGCAACCTGCGGTAGAAATCTGCTAGGGGCAGAAAAAACGAGGTGAGGGGAGTAAGTATGGATTTGCTGACACTTCTTCCTCTGCCAGAACAGGCAGACGCCAGCAGTTTAAAAAGTATGAGCTGCACAGCTAGGGACCTTTGCTTCTCCTTTGCATAGAAATAGTGTGGTTCTTCCTGCTCCTGCTGTGGAGAACACTTCTGTATAGAGCCAGTGGCTGCTTATACAGAAGATAAAAACTTGAGAAACAATTATCACCACTTTCAACTCACAGTGGCAGGACAAGGAAGTCCAGCTCAGGACTCATTCATCCTCCCAGGAACGTTGTTCGGGCTCACCCTTGGGGTTCCAAAATTCAATTTATACTTCACTGCCAGGGGACCCTGATTTTATTCTGAAATGGTTGTTAGGACTATGAGTGCTTCCATCCTAGCACACTGAAAACTATTTCGGTTACTGGGTGCTCCTAAAATACGTATGTGAAGGGGCTTCTTAGAACGAGATGTTGACTGCAGCTGCTCGGTCAAGATCCTTATTTTTGGCATTATGTTCACCAGCTAGAGGCACCCTATACATAACACAGAACTTTCAAATCCTCTCTTTGTATGAGTAACCCACAGTGTAAGAAAGGTGGATGCTGTCCATGCTAGCGTTGTAACCTCCATCCCTGATGCACTGGTCTTGGTTTTACTGTTTCAGTTAGGTGTTCCAAGAAAATCCTCTTGCATCACATTTTGATCGAAGAACTGGCTTCATTTGACTGCAATGCAAATGATTTCAGCATTGAGAATGAAAAACTTGATTTACCTGGGAAGGTTGCCCACCTTTTTCTGTCAATGGAAATATAATTTGAAGACTTGGTTATGCAGCCTTCTGTAACACACTGGTATGGAGCAGCAAACTCCTTGGATGCTTGAACAGTTGGTGTACATGTCTGCTCTGTTGTGAAATGCAGTGGCTTTTTTTTCCTGACCAAAAAAAAAGAACAATTCAGAAATTCTTCCATACATATGTTGACAAAGTTTGCGAACTCTGATGATAATTCTTAACACCACCAACTCAGCTTCATCATATGAAATAAATTTGCTTTGGAATTAAAGCAATGCAAATATGCTTTTTCTTGAATGTAGAATTTAACTGTGGCTACATATACATGGAATCCATCATAATCAGATGTACTAGCAGATTTGATCATGTTAATGTCTGCCAAACTAGTAATGATTCCTTTGTTATTTTTAAACCTCTGTCATACCTTGCTTTCCAAATTCAGTTCTTTTCTTGACCTAGAGGATCAGAAGCTGAAATGAGATGCAGGCAGCAACTATAGAATACCTCTGACAGCCTTTCAGCTCTTGCTTTATTCAGGAAACAAACTTAAGCTAGGAATATATTTCCTTTCTCTTTGAGCCTCACTGCCTTTTTAATTTGAGGGTTGAAGCAAAGATGTCAGAAAGCCTTAAGGAAACTTATTTTTCTGTTTGGGTTCCGGGCCACAAAAGGCCACTTTTAGATTCCATTTCAGAGATAATTTAAATGGGGACAAGTGTTCTTCCATATATCTTTGGAACTCCCCTTGACATGCTCATTTATTATTGAGTACATAGAGTCATGCACTGCTTGCTCTCTCATCCCACTTACTAAAGAACAACTTAAAGACCATAGGAAGATTCAAATCTTCATATTATAACAAATAAGAAGTCTATCATTTAAAATCCAGGTTTCAATGTTGGATACCACTGTGAAGCAGAAAATTTATCTCACAGAGTGAGGCAAAGTTCCCATTTCTAGCCCTCCAGTGACTCTAATGCATTTGAAAGATGTGACATGTCTGATGAAGAAAATCTTTCATTTGCCGAAGGACTAAATCTTGCCTTTGGAGCAAGATTTACCTTTCAGGAAAAAGGAGAAGGCTTTATTGTGACTGGTTGAATTAAAAGAAAAACAAAGGCATCAGAGGGCTGAAGCTCTAGATTGAGTCCTGTGGAAATGGATCCATGAGCAAAAGGTTTTGAGGAGGTCACAGGTATGTGATAAATTGAGTTTTTTAATAGTTCTATCATTCATTAGGTAGGCAACACTTCTGTGTTAATAAGTATCCAGCTTTCTGAAATAACTAAAAGTGTTGGATGATGAAATAATGTGTTTTGTTGGGTCTTACAGATAGCAAATCTTGACCCCATAGGTCCTTCTCTTTCAATGCTTTTGCATTGTTTTCTCCATGTTTTCACTTCTAACAGGAAACAATTTTTCTGAGCCAAAGACTTTCTGTTCAGGTATGTCAAACTTGTTTAATCTTGTCAAAGTTTTAAATGAAACCGAAGGTTTCTTGTGTGATTATCACACAATAGATAACAATATCAAGTTGTAACACTGATGCTTCCACTCTTTCTACTCTTTTCTTTTTTTACTTTTTTTTTTTTTGCTTGGCTGAAGTTTTAGTGCTCTCCAATATACCTCTAGGAAAATTTCATTTATACAGAAAAAGTGGAGTATTTTGATCACATGTTCTGTGGCAAGTGTTAGTTTTTTTAAAAAATTTTTGTCTTCTTTTGTAGAAGAAGATGACACCAGTCATGGCAGGGAGCTCTCATTAGGTGCAAAGGTATTAAAGGTTTTAAAGTGCTTCATTGTTTTAAAATTATTAAACCAAATTATTTTTTTTTATACTCTGGAAAACAAGGATACTATACCAACACATGGGGATCTGTCAAACTACCTGACCTAAAATTATCACTTCAGCCATTTCTGTTGGATGATATTTTAGAAAGGCATCCAAGTCTGTAGAATGAGAAGTGGACAGATGGTATTAGGATGGGGCAGAGGCCTCAATGAATGACACCTTGAGGAGTTTCTCCTTACTTTACAGTGGCTTCTCTGCTATGCGGGCAGCAAAGCCTGAAAGGATGTTCCTCACAGTCCTGGGAAGGCAAGTGAGGTTCTTTCCAATTAATTGTGATCATTACTGAAACTTTTTTAGGAGCAGTGAATGGACTTGCAAGTTTAAAACAAAAAAAAAAAAAAAAAGATGGTGGGGGGAGAGCAAAGAGGGGGGGGGGAAAAACCCTCCTGCCAAATTGTGATTTAAACTGAGATTGGCATCAGCAGACATTTCCACATCAGCCTTTAGCACATCTGGTCCAGACCAAACAAATAGAAGATTTATTCTGTCAGTGAGATCATTTAGCATTCCTTTTTATGCTTCAGAAAGAGCCTGTACCTGTCAGTCACCAAAGCACTAGGCTTTTGGTGGCTGGGCTCTGTTGCTCTTTCTGACTAGCCTTGATCTGAGACTTCTAAGAAGGCTTGTGTTCACCCGCTCCACCTGGGAGACCAGTACCCATGCCAAGTTCATTTCCATAGTCTTATAAAAATCTCCTGGAGGATTTCAAACATCTGCTCATAAGTAAAGAAACATTGTCTTGAGATATAACAATAATATAAAGGGCAACTGAACCTTCCTTGCAAATAAAACTGAGCTAATAAATTATTTTGTTTCAACAGTTTTATACAATTCAAACAAGAAACGAATAGAGCTAAACAGGCACACACATGAAAAATCAGGTATGAAGGGTTTTCTTCTAATACCCTCAGATACTTTTTTTTTCCCTTTTGGTCAAGACGTTTGTTTTGTTTTCTGAGCACTTTATGCTAATTATTGAAAGGAAGAGCTTATGAAAATAGGTGGATGACACTATTGTTCTATTAGCAATAATAATTTGTCATCTTTTCCTAGCACATTTCAAGTAAAGTTTATAAATATTAACTAACCAAGTCTCAGTGCAAACCCTCAGCAGAGCCCCTCCCTTTTGTCAGGTATGTCAGCAATACAAACTATGAACGCACCTCCTCACAGGACAGAAAATGGAGCCACTTCAGACATGGAACATGTCAGCTATTAAACAGATTTGACAACACGTTGCAACAATTTCAACAGGAACTGAAGGCAGCTGAAGGAGCTGAGGGACATTAAGACATGCAAAATGCAATTACTTGCACTGGAATTTCAGTATGATACTAGAATTAAACTCCCTTATTAATAATAAGGGGTCCAGACACTTTTATTACGGTCAGAATGGGTCAGGATCTGTTCCTGTAGGAAGGTGAATATAAGAGATGGATGGATAATGCAGAAAAATAGTACTCCTTTGTTTTTTTTATATTGGAAAATTAATGATGTATGTATAGTTTATTTTTATGCCATTAAAAAATTGGGGCTTAAGACTTGAGTAATGTATTGCCTATAGAAGCAACTGGGTGCACAAGGGTGTCCAAAGGTGTTTCTATCATAGTCTTCCGCTCATGAACTTGTTCTGTGTTCTTCATAGCCTGGGCAGATCATTCACTTGTTGTTTCCTTAGGGAATTCCAAGAACCATGATATCGAACCTCAAATTCTTATACAAACACTTGGCTATAAGCATGTGATTGCAACGATGTTGCTTTATCTACTTGAAGTCTGTTGTAATGATTATCCACTAGGAACAACTAGCCCCCATTAACACGCATGGGGATGTTGCTGTTTAATGAGTAATTGCAAGGGATAATGTTCACTCTCTTAATAGTTTTTCTTGCTGTTATGTCATTGTTATAGACCACAGTAATATTTTAATTTGAAAAATTATGCCCTCACTCAAAAATGTTTCAGCTCTTCCTTTAAAAAACAGCTGCTTAAAAAATAATAAAAAAGGATCAATTTGCAAATTAACCTATCTTTATGACACAGAGGGTGTCATTCAAACAGGCTGATTTCTTTCTAGAAATGCTTATCTCCACAAACTCCCTCAGTAGTCAGTAACAGAAAGAAAAATGTTCACTTAGGGTTAAGATTCGCAACAAGGGCCAAACTCCGAGTGCTGGAAGACTAGTCTGCTGGAAGAGCCAGTGTGTTTCTCTTCACTGATTATGGAGAAACACAAAAGCGATTTCCTTTCTTGAGCTAAAATCAACACTATCCTAGATGTCTTCCCAAAAGGTGTGGAATAAACTTGCTCTATTATTTTTTATGTTTCGTTATGAAGCATTGTCAGAGAAGAAGCTGGAGCACACAGTACTGATGCTCTGACCCAGTACTGATGCTGTTAGGATCTCATACAAGCTCAATCCAAGTTATAGGCCTGCTGCAGAGATCAATTTGCTCAGTTCAGTGGCCTGTGTAATGCAAGAGGTCAGAGGAGACAGTCACAATGCTCCCTGCAGCCCTTAACAGTCTATGTGTGAAGCCATTAAAGCAAAAATTATTGAAACTGAATGCTGCTTTCCATTGTTTTCTGATAGGCAGGTTCCCATCTCTCACTCCATCACTTTTCTCATGCATTATGGAATTGAGCCACACCATATATTTTATACTTGTCTAAGCTGGAGAATCACTCTTAGCTAGGAATAGCAGCAGTATTAGTCTGTTCAGATAATGAACAATGATGTAATAAAATCAATTTATTTTCCAGCTCAGGCCTCTTAATCTTAGGATACAGTGTCAAAGCCGCAAAGGAAAACAGTTGTTCCTCCTATGGACTAACTCTTGCATTGTAAAATTGGTAGTTCTGTGAGTTCACTGAAAGATGGTGACTAAAAAAGTAAGAGTCAAGGAAAAAGGAAACAATAAGAGGAGATGGGAAAAAAGAACAGCTCTTGCCAAAAGAGAGGGGTGTAAAGAAGAAGGAAGGAAGGACAATGAAAAGGAGAGAGAAATTGAAGGTTTAATACATGGGATCGTTGCACAAATCCATTGCAGTTGTACTAGGAACAAAAGTTGTGGTAAAATGACTTTGGGGGAGCTTAAAGATTATGTTAACCCTCTACCTGGTTCCAGCAGCATATTGTCACTACCTGCAAATCACACAACCATCAACAGTTGTAAAATGCGTGTCTTGAAATTTTGATTAATATCAGTTAAATAAGCACAGAACCAACCTATAGATATTTACAATGCTTAGTCACCTCAGTAGTTGAGCTGAGCTTCTTATAGATCTCCTTGAACTTTGTACTGTAAACATCACTGGAGGAGACCAGGCTAGAACTAAAGAGGTGGCTAAGAGCTCCTTGTCTGTCATGGGAACTAAAACCAATATTTTGCCTGCCTTGCAGCAATTGAGAGAGATAAATGAAATCCTCTGAGGACAACGACCATTTGGAGTAGATGATTTCTTTTTTTTTTTTTTTTTTTTCCTTCACAAGCGAAAAAATTGAACCCTCAAGTAGGGTCACATCATGGATTTCTCCCCAGGGTGGCAGTATAACCCATCAGTTTTCAGCAGTGTTCCTTGCTGTGATTTGAAGGAAAGGAGATATTCTAGGCCAGCTCTGACCCAGGAATCTTGGCATGAGGAAATGAACTAAATTTTAGTGGTGGGCCAGTCACCTAACTGCAAATTCAGCCTTATCACTGGCTCTTATTCCACTCACGTTCACCTTCCCACCCGGACTGACATGGAGAAAAACATCTGCACAGAACAGTGGAGCCTGGAGAGAATCAATTGTCCTTCCCGAAACTATCTCACATCAAACCAATAAGACCACATCTCAGCTCTCAATATTCCTATTGTACCAGGCTGCCTCTTCTACAGAGAGGTCTTTGCAGTACCTTCTTTTAATTTTGGAATACTGAGTGGTCTCAAAGGTTGTAACTCTGTGACACTTGCTCAAGGTGTCCCTGAAGGCCAAAATACCCAGGTTATGCACCCAAGACCTAAATCAGAGTGACCTGATCTTCAAAAGTACCGAACTCTGAATAACTTTATACAAGAGGTCAAACTCTCTGAAAAATAGTTTCCTTTGATTTAAGGGCCTAATTATGGATCTAGCATCCCAATAATAAGCATCTATGTGAAAACATTTGAAACTAGCTAGCAACATCACATTAATTTCATCACTTTGAAAATATCTGCTGCAGGTTTGAAAAAGTACATTCATAATGTGATTTTTTTTTTTCCTTTTCCCCTTTTGCTGATATTTATTATTATCTTGATCCCTTTTTAAAATCCATACAGCACTTTGGAAGCTGTGTTAATTCATACAGTACCTCTACACATGGTTCTTTGCTTTTTTGTTCTTGTGGTTTTCACTGTGACATATGATTATTATTGTTATTGCTTTAGTCTCCATTTTTCCTACCTGCCATCCTTATCCACATAGTAAATTCTGTTGCACTCCATCCCAACTGTTTTGCTATTTGTTTTGATAAAGGTAACAGTCTTTGGTCCTACACTAACAAGAATTGTGGCTTGTTACTTTGCCAGAGAAACACTTCTTCCGCTGTTCCCACCACCTATTCTTTCTTTTGGTGTCAACAGTCATCCTCCCCTTCAGTATAAAGATGCTCAAACAAAGTTTTCTGACTCCAATTATCATTATTTGCAAAGGCTTGGTTTTAGGCCTCAGTAGGCACTCAGATTTTCATACATGTCCCAACCTGTATGTGTGGAAGAACAGGAAAAAACAGCAGAGACATGAAGTGGAAGAAATGCACCGCAGGTTAGCAAATAATTGACTGACTTACCCATGGATCATTGCTTATCATGGCTCTGCTGTTGGATTCTTCATTATCCTCTAGTTTTTATTTAGACATGTGTAGCAATCAATAGTCACATATGACATGACATGTTGAAGCTGGCTTATTCCCCTGTTGTGGCATTTAATAAACATGATTATAACTAGCCTATGCTGTGACTCCTACATCATAAGCTGCTGATAGTCTGCAACAAATTTTCGGAGAAGGATGACATGTAAACCAAGCCAGATCAATAAAAATTCCCTCTTCTCAAAAGCTGTGAAATGTTTCATTTATTTTGTACCATCCAAGACTGAAATTCCTATAGGTTCCTGAAATTTTCTGTGCCTGGAGAGATCCTTGTTATGTAACATTAAGACAGGACTCTGCCCACGCACAAGGAATACAAGACAGGGACCCAAAGTGACTCAGGAAAAACTCTATAGTTTCTAAACAAGAGGCTATTATTCCTTCCAAACAAGCTAACTAGCAACATGATTGACTTGACCCCTGTGACAAAATTTAATATTTTATATTGCAAACAAAGTTGCTGGCTGCAGCAAAAAACCCCAAAACTAAATGAAAAAAAATGATACATACTTTTAGAGCTTTTCAAAGATAGTTTGAGGGGACCATATACTTCTATGGAATCTGAAGAGTCATCAGGTTCTATTCTTCCAGTTTTTCCTAATTTTCTGCTCTTATTTCCAAAAAGCTTAATTTTTAAAAAATTCCTTTTTTTTTCTGTTCAAATTTACAAAATGTACAGTGAATTAGCACACATAAATGGCAATCACTTAAGGGACTTGGCTCCTAAGTCCTCATTATCTTCAGAAATATGTTACAGAGGTAGTGGAAGCCTGTCTAATCTCATATCAATTTGCTTCCAGCCATGATTTTCTGATATACACCCCAGTGATCAAACAAGGGACTAACAAAATAAATTTATGAGCTTTTGCAACCAGACACAATTTAAGAGGAATAATTCTCCAGTAGCATATTCCTCATCAGTCCTACCATAAAGGCAGCTTTTCCCAGTTTTAGCTCAGATCTCAAGCACCTGAATTTTGTCAGTTTTGGTAATCTGAACAGCATCAGATCCTGGATACAGGCACTGGAACTTTATTGAGTTATCGGTATAACGCCTGAGACAATTTTTACCCAGGTAAACTAGCACAATGCAATATTTAAGCACAGTTTCTGAATCAACACAGGCCAAGGACCATTCCCAACAGGAATTTTGAGTGTTGCTATTATATTTTAAAAGCTAAAAGAATTTAAGAGTATGGATATATCTGGTCATTTGGCCTATGGGCTAGAAAACTGTAACTGGCTGTTTAGTTTACCAATACAGATGTAGCTGTGTTGCCTCCTGAATTCCTATGTGAAATTCCCTATTTCTTTATATTCTTCTGGTGTCCTAGGCAGCAATGGATCTCAGCCATGAATGCTGTACTGAATGCCTCGTTGGCATAGGAAAGCTGCAAAAAATGCACAGTTTTCTGTTGAAAGGATATCAGTATCAGTCAGTACAATCTCCAGTATACCTTGGTAAAATGAGTTGAGTAATTATGCATTGGGACATCACCTTCTGCCTACTCCATAGGCATCCTACTCAGATCATAATCTCAGTCCCTACCATATCTTATAGAAGTGATAGCTTGTTTGTTCAGTCAAACTCTAAGGAGTAGAACTGACAACCTCTCAACATGAGTTCCTGTAACTCAAGCCAAACTTGGGTTTACAGCACAAAACTTGACAATATAAAAAATTCTAAGGTCTGTAAAAGAGGAGACTGTGTAACAGAAACATGCATGCACATATACTTACACTCATATCTGCAAACAAAAGTACATTTGCTTCTCTTTCAACTTTTTCAAAGCCCTCAGTTCCTATCTTCAGCTTTTGTTCCAGAACCCTCTGAAGTAACTAAACTATAAATGGAGCTGTGAAAACTCAATAAACTGGGAGAAGTGCCTGAATTTTGCTTATCTACTTTAAGGGGTTTCAAGAAATATATAGATACTCCATAAAAGCACAGTGAAATTGTGTTGACGAAGGTGTCAAAATATGTACATACAGGGAGGGATAGCTTGATACAAATTTAGACTTAAAATGGTTTATTTTCCTGAGGTTGGAATCTGCCAGAACGTTCACTTATCTGTCGTGTATCTGTGATGTTGAATACATTTTACAAGAGCAAGAAAGCAATTCAGCAAAGATTACAAGAGACACTAAAGTTAAGTGTCATTTAGAAATGACTTCTTAGCCATGGGTCATGGAAGAACTTATCAATATAATACAAGAAAACATCAGAAACATCAGCAATTTTTAATGTGAGATAAAAGGAGCTTTGCATAAATGCAAGGTAAGGAATTCTCTGAGAAAGAAGAAAAAATGTGTGTACAAACAACCCATCAGGATATAAAATAGATCTGTAATGAGGTCACAGAATCATACAATAAATGCACAGCTGTATAGGATCATAGACTAATGCAGATTGGAAGGGGCCTCGGGAAGTCTCTAGTCAAACCTCCTGCTCAAAGTAGGGACAGCTGTAGCTCAGGGCTTGATCCAGGTGGTTGTTCAAAACCTCTGAGGAGGGAGACTGCACGACTACTTTCAGCAATCTCTTCTGTTGTTTGACTGCCCTCATGGTGGGAGTTTCTCCTTACATCTTGCCTGAACTTCTGTTTCAGCTTATGTCCTTTGCCTCTCATCCTCCTGTCATGCACCACTACGAGGAGCCTGGTTCTGTCTCCTTGGTACCCTCCTCATATTTACCTGAAGGGCTGTTGTTAGCTCTCCTCATTCTCCCAGCTACCCAAAGCCATCTCTTCAGCCAGCTACCCAAACCCCTTCCCCCAGCCTCTCCTTAATGGGCCAAGTGCACCAGCGTTTATTGTCTTGGTGGCCCTCCATTGAAGTCACTGCATTTTATCAATGTCTTTCCTATATTGCAGGGACCAGAACTGCAGCATACCAGATGTGATCTCATAGTAATGGATGATTTGAACAAGAACATTGCAGTCAGCAAAATAAAAAAAAAAGACAATCTCAAACCACTGTCAATTTACCTTTGAGAAAAAAGACTCTCCCAAACTTATTATAATTACCATTGGGAAATATAAGGAGGGGAGATTTCAAGTCAGAACTGGAAATGGCGATGCTCATTCTATTCCTGGCTCATTCAATGGCCAAGTATGGAAATGTAAGCAAGTTGCTACCCATCTGTGCCTCAAAGTAAAATGGGCTTGAACAGCAAAGTTTTCACGCAAGAAACATAGAGTAACATATGTTTATCCAGAGCATCTTACACCATGTGAGTGAATGGATTCTACTTTTTACTACAGCTTTCAATGAGCCACACCATTTTTAACTCATTGTCTACCTGTACATTTAGTGACCAGAATCTCTGAAAAATTCACATTTGTTCTGAAAGCTAAGCTGCAACTTCCTTGGTGCACTGACTCTGCCTGGCTACGTGTTTATATACATATACTGCTACAGTAGGGACCTTAATCTCTTTAATAGTTGCCTTTATTAGACATTTTTAAATTAGTAATACAGTCATTTCAGACACAGGGAACTCAGAGCAAAGACTGTAACAGGATGGTGTAATAGATGTTGCTTGAAAGTACGACTTCTGCTGTAAAATTAGTATTGAACTAAACTTCTTTAAAATGCATTATATTAGCCCAGATTAGTTTCTTTAAAACACGCACCTCTTTTGACACACACAAAAAACCAGCTGTACATATAAAGCTAATTCAATTAATTACTACCACAGCTTCCAAGCCATTACTGAACTTTTTATAAACAAAGAAAAGTAATGACCTTTTATTTTTTAGAATTAAAGCTTTCTTCAGAAGGCCTGTATTTAGTTAGCAGTTAAGATTTGAAATTAGATGGGGGATTGCCTATTGCATCAGAAACAAGTCTTGTGGTAATAAACCACTCAAATTTGGTGATTGTAAAACCTTTAAAATTGTGTATTAGTCCACACTATCGAGACATTTTGGCATTTAAGCAGGTAAATACTTATGACCGGAGGAACAGAGATAGTCCCCTGAGAAAGTGACTTTGAAACAGGTATCTACATAGGAGAATAGGTATCTGCATAGGAGACTTTTTAAAAGTATTGGTGAGTACCACACTTTAATACTTGATGGAAAGAAATGAGTGCTCTAAGGTTATTTCAATATATGTGTACAATGAGATGAAGAAACAGTGGGAGTGAAATCTCTCTGTGCACAGACTTCAAGTTATATCTGTGTGGCTGTCTCAACGTGCGTTCTTTGTACATGTGCTTTATATTAATCTCATTCCACACGACTGTCATTTTAAATAGTTCAATATTTCCACAAATAAAAGAAAAATTGTTCAAAGACTCATTGTTCATTTTCACGCCATTTTAAAGTTTTCCAAAAAGTTTAGTGGGTCTAGGTTTTTTATGTTAAGATTCCATATGGACATGCTCATCCAAATTATTCTCCTAACAAAAGGAATTTTCTCACTAGGTTTAGGTCTATCTTCATTTGCTCTGCTGCAAGTCTCTAATAACTCCAACAACGCTACACAGATCACCAAGAATGTAAAATTAATGTAATATTGATCAAAGATCAGGTCGTCTACACACATCAGAGCCCATTTGGATTTACACCAGTGTGATCCCAGGGGAAAATGGCAGTTCCTTACTTGTTCTTCTTTTCTCCCTTCTTTCACTCAAACACCACCAAAACTGATCACTTCTTCCTCAGCTGGCTCCCAGGAGCCAACTGGTCTTTGTCTTCCCCCAGCTAATGTGAGCTGCTTTTTCCCTTGTATACAACTGCCCTAATTCTTAGAGCATTTCATCCTTTTCACTTTCTAAATGGAAATGCTAAATTTTCCACAGAGGAGGTGCCCTGGGGGGGAGTTTTGCTCACACCCAAGAACGGATGTCAGTTAATATTTGGACATGATTAATTAACAGTAAACCCTAAGGCAAACTTTGCTATTATGAAAATAAGACAATATTCCAGATTACATGAGCGGCTGCCTATATGACAAAGTCACCCAGATGCTCTGAAATCAACAAAGATTTGTCACAGATATAAAGACAGTTATTATTTTATGAATTTCATGTTCAGATTAATTACTTTTGTCCCTCTTAGACGTTATAGGAATGACCTAGGGATAAACCATTATTTGAATTACCTCTCAGACATTTTCAGGCACTAATATAAAGTTTTCTAATTTTGCAGAAAATTATTTGGAGCTCATATTCTTTTTCCTAGTCAGTGGTTAATTGGTACTTTGGCATAAAAATGGGAGGACAATCTTACTGTGCAGTGTATGTAAATCTTGGATTACATTTGCAGCTCCCTCTTGGATGGAAAACAACCTTTGTTTGACAAATAGAGCTGAAACACACTATGGCTCAGCTTGAGAAACAAAAACTAGTTTTTCCAGAATAAACTAAAGTAGGTCATTGTGTAGGCAAATTAGAGTCACACATATTTCAACAGAGTGCAGATGCTGGGATAGCTAAATGAACTCCATCACTGAAGGACTAAAAACCACATCAGTAGGGAAGCAGGTAGAGAGGTACACAGCTAGATAAAAAGTGCTATTGAATGTCTAGTGGCAGATATGGTCAGAATCTTAATCTTATGTCTTATCCAAAAGATATAGGAAAAGGTTTAACAGCTCTTCATTATCACAGAAAATTTCATATTTGTTTTGCTTCATAAAATAAGGCTGTCAATTTTTTTTTCTGTTGTGGAACATTACAGACTCTCTCCCAAGGCAGTAAATCAGTTCTGAAAATATTCTATCACTGTTATTCAGGTATTTTCTTCTACCCCAGGCCTGGATCTAGATGTATTTGGAGACATTGTGAAATTACATCTTCTGATTATGAGAAAAAAACTTTATGAGACCAACTAAAACTTCTGTTTGTTTTGTGTTAACTTCTCAACAGAAGAATCTGAGAAAATAAAAAAGTAACTCTTTGTAGAACACAGAATCTAGAAGCTTTAGAAAACACACCAATTTTTGCAAGGCGTTGCAAATGCATTTGGAACAAAGAACTATCCATTCCGTACCCATAACCCTAAATCTCTAAACCCAACATGACAAAGGCAAAGAATGAGTTAAAACTCTCAACTACACTGAAATTTCAATTCCAATCCTTATCAGTCTGTTGACTTAATTATCACTGATTCATAACAGCTTTTCAATTCTGACATGAACATTTGTCCTTTTTTTATTGTAGCACGGTTCCATCTCTAATGATAAATTCATTCAATAATGGCTCATGAGCTTTTATTTTTGCAGATTCTGGATTCTTATAATAAGTGAGCAGAAGAAAATTCAACCAGAAAGAGTGAATTTTCCTCTGGGAAATACTCAGTTGATATAATTTCTCTCCAATTTCATAATCCTACCACTGAAATGTGCTAAGGTCAGCTCAGGGCAAAATGTAATAGAGGATCATTTTGCAATACTCCCCTAATGTAAAATCTTTTAGGCTATATCCCAGAAGTATGCTGAGATTCCTGGTCCAAGTAATAGTAAGTGCCAGTTGTATACACATAGTAGAGAAGTTAGAAGAAATAGTAGAGACCAAAGGGCTCCTTCAGGTCATGTACATCCTTTTTAACTACATGAAAGAGTATGACTCACTGCTACATTCTCATTTGAGTTTCCCACCAATATAATCAGAGCTGAGACAGACTGTACTGTGATATGTGGAGCGGCACAGGTGCGTGACGGACAAGGACTAGCTCCACTAGCATAAGATATCAAACATGATAGGATAAGGATATGAAGTGAATTAGGTATGGTTTAAGGTTGTTATTAGGGACTGCAATTACAAAATGGAGAGTAGGGTTATTAATTTTGAGAGTGACTCCAGTTCAGAGGGTTGCAAGTGTGCCAGAGGAAAGAATTAGAAGTCAAAATTATCATCACAAATAGATTTAATTCAATAAGCTCAAGTGCAAAGTTCTACAGTTACACAGTAAAAATGAATTGTGTTGGTGCAGAATGGGAGATGTTTGAGTAGTCAGCACTTCCCCAAAAATACCTACATACTACAGGAACAGTAACTCATTTCTATCATTGTTTCAAACTGTTAACTGTCAGGCTGGGAGGTATAAAGATTTCTAAAATGAGTCAAATAATTTCACTGTACACTGAGGTTTCAGCTGGACAATGTATGACAATAAAGATAGCAAGTGGGTCTAGAAGACAGTAAAAGAGATCCTTAGAGAAAATGTAATAATGTGAAAGATTGAAAAGATAAGAAAAATTCAATTAAATTGGAGGCAAGAGATGCAGCTGTTCCTGAAAGACTTCTGAAGCTGGTCCAGGTTCACAGAACTCTTCAAAAAGTTTAAAAGACCACAACAGAGACAACATTTTCAGAGACTTTTGAGTTACCACTATGGGAAAAAGCAACCTGATACCCTGTCTCATGGAAACTGCAAATCTTGAATTCTCCAACTGTCTGGACTAGTGGTCCTGAGAAAAATCTCCTTCCTACAGGATGGATGAATACCTTGTAAGACACTTCATATAAGGCTTTTTGTTTTCTAACTTGGAGTGGGAGGATTTGTGCTACTCAATTCTCGCACAGTATTTTAGACATACAGATGCAAATTATTATTACAACTGAACATGTAGAGCAGACCTGAAAAAACAGACAATCACACTTATATATATATATCTGTATTTGTTGTTTGTGTTCTGAATGTTACTTGAAAAGGAACAAGAAGGAGAAGAAGAAAAATAAGACTTTTTAGGAAGCTAATTAGAGAATGTAAAACTTACATCTTGGAAATCATGGATGCAAATAAACACAAAAAGGCCTTAAAGGCCACTAAAGAATGTTCACCATCTGAAATTTGTAAGATTTTTAGCTATTGTATAACATTGCCTCCAGCAATGAACCTCACCGAATCAAATCAACTTAAAGTTTGTGCTACAAATCCATGTCACTTCAGAGAGAGACTAAGCGAGAGAGAGTGTACTAGAGAAACAGAAAAAGAAAGTGTACCCCATATGGAGTTTATACCAAATTATTTTAAAATATGTTTAAAAGTCATTGAAGAATCAGTTACATTCAGTGATGTCAGTCATGAATGCTGGAAGAACATGATATGAGATATCTGAAGTTTTCTGAAGAAAAAAATTGAGCAGGTAACTAATGGGTACACTGAGAATGGTTACAGATACTTATTAAATCAGTCACAATACCTGTTAAATAAAAAAACCTGGCTCTTATTGAGATGGGAGGATGTTTAAGCTTAGCGGTTCAGCATGGGTGATTGCACAGGCAGAAGTACAGGGAGAGGATATTGAGTACAGATAGAACTGGGCAGATCTTAGGGTGAGCATTTTGTGCTTTATTCCCTTACTGGTTTATGAAAAAAAAAATGTATAGGTGGTGTCACATTATTTTATATAAGCAAAAGAGGAAAACAGGCTACATACAGATGGTGGGAAACATTGTTAACTGCATTGCCAGCTACTTCTACAAGCCCTAGAAACAAAACCTGCCTCTGAAGGAGGGAGCAGACATCCCTCCCAGCAGCAACAGTCAATTCTTCCTTCTTTCCCCATTCCTCCAGCCAGATGCTGAGCAAGCCTGACTCCCCACAGCTCCCTTTCTTATTTATCTTTTCCTCTCTTTTTCTCTGTGATTTACTGTAGCAGCAATGCTACTACCTCACTTCTGTAATCTCTAAGCAGCAAAATTCAACTTTGCTCCCACTTCTGAGGTCATCACAATGTACGCGGTTGGGATTCTCAAAATAGCCAAGCAGAAGAGCAACAGTTTTACTTGCTTTGGAGTCTCTGCTAATCTCAGCTTCCTGCCTGCTCCAACGCTTTGTTTATGCAGTCCTTTTGCTGTTCCCTGCCTCCCCTACAAATGTTGTTTTGACATCACGGTCACCAGGTGCCCCACCACCCCTTCCATCAACAGACACTTGTGCAGCAGATGGTACAAATGGGTTGGCAATAATTTAGTGCATCAGCATTGGATTGCCTTGTCTGGTGCTTGTAATGGTGACTAGACAGGGTTAACGATGGTAGCAGGGTAAGAAATAAAAAAAAAACCTGTAAGGATACACTTTCAGAGAAGAAAGTAGCTCTTCCATGAGCCAGACACTGCTGAAAATCTCTGTTCCAACCATGAGCTATATTCTGTAGCAACAGAGGTTTATTTTAGAAAGGTACCTTCAATTTAATCACATTTAAAATGTCGATTTCCCTTACCTCTTTTGAGCATCATAACTCCAATGGCTCCAATTATATTTTCTGTCTTACACTACAAGAGTATGGTAAGGATAGAAATTAAATAAGGCCAGTAAGGGGCAGTGATATCTTTCCTTAGACCAGCAAATAATTATCTATGTATTACATACCTACTGGGACACTGAAATATATAGTTATAATTATAACCCAATGGTACATGCTGAAGTATTTTATTCCCTAGTTCAGTTTGTGCTACAAAACATGACAGCACAGCCAGGATTTTTTATATAAGACTTTACAGAGTTAGAGGTCAATTCAACATGAATTATCACAAAGTTCAGGGGTGTTTGTGTGCGGGGTTCCAGTATTGTGTTCAATAACCTACAGGAATATGTAGAACACGCAAGGAGTTAGAAAAGAGTTATAATTAGTTCCCTTACTCTGCTGGCTTATTACTCTTTGAATAAATCACTTGGACTGTTTTCATCTATTTCACTGCTTCTAAATTGGAGATAACATTCCTGTCCCAGGGGTACTGTAATGATTAATTAATCACTTCAAGTCACTTGGGATTCAAAAAGGTGTGCATGTGTGTATATGTAACTTCGTATATGCAGAATATATATATTTCCTTTACTTTGTATGTAAAGTATAAAGGGTGTTGTTCTAGAACCAGCACTGAAATTTTTGAACAAGAATAATCAAAAAATCCTGTCTTGGGAATTCAGACTGTCAAATTCAAGTGACAGTCATACTTCCCATCTCCAAATTATCTCCAGATACAAAGTTCTCTCTCTTTTCTTGAAATCATTTTCCTCAGAAGACTCAAGAAACTGAAGTTATTGATACTGAAGAAATTTCACATTGCTTTCCTTTTCCAGTATGATATGGAGTTATTTGTATTCTACTTTGTGGGGCTTTGTCAGACATTGTCTATTATACTGCAGTCTGGGCCGCTGAGATATACAACATAGCTCCTGCCATTGGTCCTATGAGAGCAAGAAAAAGTAAGAAATAAATAAGAAGAGTTTTATTGTAAGAAAAAGTAAATATGGATGCATTCAGGCTTCTTAAGCAGCATTGCTAACCTTCCATACTCTGTAGTACCACAGACAAGATTGGGCAAACGATCACTAAAAATCTGGTCAGTTGTTCCAAGCTGTTTTCTGGAGCTATGTGTGTAATATAAGACCAGCATGCAAAAATGAGGCAGTTCTGCAAATTTGTTCCCAGATGTATTTTCAGAATAAGCAAAATAAACAAATAAAATGTGAACAAAATATTGTAATGTCATGGGATTTTTTTTCTAAGCTCTAATATCTGTGTTTTAGCTTCTTAATGGATGTAGAAAACTTGCCTCTTCTATGATCACAATGTGATTGAGTCAAAAAAAGGGTAACATTTTTTTTGCTACTTTTTGCTTTAAGCTAGAACTACAAGGATCTTGTCTTGAGTGGAAGGGAAAAACATACTAGATAGAGCCTTGGCATGCATTTCCAGCTTAGCCTCAATTTCTCATGTTTTAAATCCACTGTGGCTCAAAGCTAATAATATTCCCTTTCCCCTGTCCTTTCACTGTTTCTTTTGTCTAGACCAAATACAGATAATTAATAATTTCCAAGTAAAATAGTTTTTTACCAGATTGACCAGAACTAAAAAATTTTGAAGAAACATTTCAATACCAATGAAGTTTTGAACACAGAAACCAGAAGGGCAGGATGGGCACCCTGATATTCAGTGGTACCCCTTTTGCAAAGCAGGTTTGCTTGGCCATACATGCTCCAAATCTCTGGAATAGGCCACTTTTTAGAATCACCACTTTTACAGTTAATCACATACATAAAAATTCAGAGTAATAAACTCCCAGGTCCCTCCAGGGCTCTTGCTCCAGCTTTCCTTACATGGCATGAGCATGAGCAGATTTCCAGTCTCTGCAGGAATATGTTGCTTATCCTCAGAGGCTCTTTGACTTCCAGCTCCTTTTGTGGTTCCTCTCACTGTCTATTGCACTGGCAGGTCAGATAGTCATCTCCTACACTTCCCACAGTGACCTGGAAATATGTTTGCTTTGGAAAACATTCAAGTCTAGTAAGCTGTATAAGCACAGGAGTCTCCTGCCTATTTGAAAATCTTATTCTGTTTTCATTATTTCTGCTGTTATATTCTGCCATGATGCATATAATACTGAATAATGATAATTCTTAGAAATATTTACCATGTTAAAGCAGAGCAAGAAATCAGAACCTTTCAAAAGTTTGGGAACTGGAACTCTGAACAACCAAAGAGCTGAAATCTAAAAAGTCCAAAGAGCTAGAATGATTTTACTGCCTTTCTAGTTACAAAATACTTGTATTTTCAATGCGGTATTCTTTAAAAAAAAAAAAAAAAGGATTTTGTCAAAAAAGGGTCCTCCTTCTTGACTAGACAATTCAGTTCTCATGGTGGTTTTGAGAAATTACGTGAAATAAATATATTTTTAGGTAAAGAAATAAGATGTTAGGAGGCAGGAAATGATCTGTTCTGCAAAGGTTAGTGAAAAACAGGTACAAACATCACTCTCTGGCTGCTATTTTGCTAAAAGTATACATTTAAAGAAGGCATGTACAAAAGTCTTACAATAGAAGAGACTAAGAAGTCCTTCGCCTTACTTCTTTTTCTTTTTACTTCGGCTTCCCTGTATCCCACTGGTTTTTTAAAGGTGTTCCCAAGTCTGTATGTGTGTGTATCTGTATATAATGACATATTAATGACATCTCAATTAGATATATATTGTAACGGGCTCGTTAGTATAAATGTATGTGATTGGCCTCTGTTCTGCTGCAGAACTGAAGTTAATCAGATAAACTTCAAAGGGCAAATGGAAAGATTATGCCTTACCTCATGGGGAAACAGTCCTTCCTTTGAAGTACCTGTTGGCATCCAGAAAGTTCTGTCAAGTCATCAATACATTTTAACTACCTTGGGGTAGTTTCCTACCTTTTTCCTCTGATGTAAAAAGCCTTCCTTTTTCTCTCATGCAAATATTCTGCTTAGCCCAACAAGATCTGGAACCCCAGTTGATGCCCTGGGTATCATCAGCACAGCCAGAATCAACCAGTCATCAGACATTTTCTTTTTAATATCCAAAAGAAGTAATTTGGTTCTTCACAAGTTATACAAATATAACTAGAAAATAGCAATTATATTAGGAAAGCTTGGACTTCCAGCTTAAGAGGTGCCCATATAAGTGCTAACCAGGCTTATCCTTATTAATTCAGAATCAATTTTTCTGCATATGTAAGTGTTCACTCAGTTTGATGGTTAAATACAATCTCAGAGCTAAATAATATGCCTGCATTTTACTACTACCAGTAGACAAGTCAGGCATTCTCTCCTCTGTTTATTCAACAGCAAACCACTGTTATTTGCAAAACAAAAAAGCAACACAGCAAGAACATTGAAATCCTTTCTTTTTTTTTAAACTGCTCAGACTAAACTACACAAAAACAGCCAGTCATTTCTTCCCTGCCAACTGATTATGCAGCCATGTTGTTTGAAAGCTTGCATAATTTACATTAGCATGCCTAAGATCTCAGGTGACTATGCCTTTGAGGCCAGCATGATAGCCCCAATGGACCAAGATTTTATATTCTTCCCAATATCTGACCCTTTTTTCCTTGTTAATTATAGGCAGACTTCCCTGGCCTGGGCCCGGATCTGCACCTGTTTCCCATCTCTGAGCAGCTGCTAATTAGGTTGCAAATGGTGGGGCCGGGCAGAGCCGGCCACACATGCTTCAGCAGTCTATTGATCAGATTGGCATACCATGCATACAACAATTACTACCTTCTGAACCCACTTCCCACAATAAAAGCTGCTCACAGACACCACATTGTGTTGAAATAAAAATTGTATCACTTTTTATACTGATGATATGTAACAAGGCTTCTCCAATGGAATAAGGGACAGCAGAGGATCGATTTTGGATTCAGAACTCCCTTGTGCAGGGAGAACTAATGAATATCTTGAGTTGTGTATATTTGACATGGAGGTGTGATTCCAACAGAACATCTAAAAACATAGTAATGTTACAGTGACATTTTTTAATGTTTTTCTCAAAATTGTCTTTTTGGTCCCAGAACAAAGTGACTTCTGAATCTTATCTTGGAAATGGAGCTGTGCATGATCCTAAAAGTCTTTTGCTGAAATAATCCTAAAAATTTTATCTCAATTAGTGGTACTTTTCATACTGAAACTCAAAAGAAATTCACATAGGTAAGAATATTAGAATCAGTACAGTATTATATGAGTAACTGGTGATAAACCTTTATATATGAGCTGAAAAACAGCTTCTCTTTGTCATTTAAAATGAGGAAAAAATGATGAAAAAAGTTTCATCTAATGTTGAAAGTTGAAGTGTAAGTTAGGCGTATGTTTCTCTCCCTCAATTATAACGCTATTCAGACATCCATCTCAGATGTAGACTGTTGTGCTGTACACATCTCAGGTTGGATGAAAATAATTCTGCACAAAGAATGGCACATAAATGTCTCAAACTTCCCCAATCCAGTCCAAAGAGAGCAGATTGATGATATCATCAATGCACTTTCCCCTAGGATAAAGCACATGGTATAGATGCCCTTACTGAGACTTTCAGATTGACTTCTCGCTGTATATTTCTCCACAGTGTAGAATTCCGTTTGTGATTAAGGCAACTGAATTTAGGAGTCTACATAAGCACATTTATAAGTATGATAGCTGTCTAAGTTTCTCTTATAGTTAATGGAAACCTAGTCAGTACAGTCAAGGGATGACAGTTCAGCTGTCTGTTTGCTAAAATAAAAGAATTTACCATCATCTGAAATACATTAGGATATTTGAAACATTTACTCAGATCTGATAAATGTGATGCCACCACTGTGTGCTTCTCATGTTATTCTGGAAAACTAGAGGGTATTTCAAATGATGCTAGATGTGGCTATGTAGACAACTGAACTGACTCCTATTTACCAGTCATCTACTGACTATAACAGGAGCTCAGGTGCCTAGAACACATCTAGATACCTGTATGAACATACCTGAATTTCATTGTCTTCATCTGGAGCTGAATGCTGATGCATAAACAGGGCCATCATTTAAATGTTGACACTTAGTTCTGCATAAAATACTCTAGAGTATCCAAGAAGTCTGCATGAAGCCAAAGGATATGTAAGAGATTAACACCTTTCTACAAAAACAGCAGCTGGAGGTCAAGTAAAATGCTTCACAGAATCTGAAGTGCCATTAGTATTTAAGAGGATTGAATGCTGCTCTACAGCAGCTTGATTCATTTGCCTGGAGACAGGTTTCTACTTCCATTTAAGGCACCCTAAAGTAGTGTGCCTGACCTTCAGCTACTGTCCAGAGTCTTCTGTGAAATCTGTGTAATATCTACCAGTCCCATGGGGCTGTACTAGATGCCCTAGGGCACTTGAAATGACACTAGACATCTCACTTAAGGAACTGAATCCAACCCTCTGTCTAACGTTGCTTTGTGGAAAAGGTCTTGAGAATACAATTTACTGCCAAATTGTTTCATCCCAACTAAACTGGGATGGATTGTCACTGGGACAGAAGAAACTACATCTCAAAACAATGGGCTAACTCTGTAGAAATATTCAGCAATTTAAGCTAAAATTAAGAAGTGGCAGTGTCTTTGGTCTTCAGAGAAAAATGGAGGTACACTAAAGCACACAAATGTTAATGAATTGAGCTCTCATAATGAACAATTTTTTTAAAAATTTCAATTAAAAAAAAAAAAAGGATATATTTCCAGCCCAAATAGCGTAAAGGTATGACTGTTTCAGAGTAGCTGAAAGAGGAGTTCCTCATGGAAAGAGTTAGGCAACTCCATCCCATTCCAAGACATGTCTAAAGTGTGTGGGATAAGTTATCCATGAAGTATATAGAAATCCTCCTGGTTTTATCACACTAAATGCCCAGTTTTTGGAAACCTAAAAATATGTGAATTCACAGAATCACAGAATCATCTAGGTTGGAAAAGACCTTGAAGATCATCCAGTCTAACCATTAACTTAACATTGACAGTTCCCAACTACACCATATCCCTCAGCGCTATGTTGACCCGACTCTTAAACACCTCCAGGGATGGGGACTCCACCACCTCCCTGGGCAGCCCATTTCAACGCCCAACAACCCCTTCTGGAAAGAAATGCTTCCTAATATCTAGTCTAAAACTTCCCTGGCACAACTTGAGGCCATTCCCTCTCATCTTATCGCTTGTTACTTGGTTAAAAAGTCTCATCCCCAGATCTCTGCAACCTCCTTTCAGGTAGTTGTAGAGAGCGATGAGGTCTCCCCTCAGCCTCCTCTTCTCCAGACTAAACCCCCCCAGTTCCCTCAGCTGCTCCTCGTACGACATGTGCTCCAGACCCTGCACCAGCTTCGTTACCCTTCTCTGGACACGCTCGAGTCATTCCATGTCCTTTTTGTAGTGAGGGGCCCAAAACTGAACACAGTAATCGAGGTGCGGCCTCACCAGTGCCAAATACAGGGGCAAGATCCCTTCCCTGTCCCTGCTGGCCACGCTATTGCTGATACAAGCCAGGATGCCATTGGCCTTCTTGGCCACCTGGGCACACTGCTGGCTCATGTTCAGCTGACTGTCAATCAACACCCCCAGGTCCCTCTCTGACTGGCAGCTCTCCAACCACTGCTCCCCAAGCCTGTAGCGCTGCTGGGGGTTGTTGTGGCCCAAGTGCAGCACCCGGCATTTGACCTTATTGAAACTCCTCCAGTTGGCCTCAGCCCATCGCTCCAGCCTGTCCAGGTCTCTCTGCAGAGCCTCCCTACCCTCGAGCAGATCAACACTCCCACCCAACTTGGTGTCATCTGCAAACTTACTGAGGGTGCACTCGATCCCCTCGTCTAGATCATCAATAAAGATATTAAACAGGAGTGGCCCCAAAACCGAGCCCTGGGGGACACCACTCGTGACCGGCTGCCAACTGGATTTAGCTCCATTCACCACCACTCTTTGGGCCCGGCTATCCAGACAGTTTTTAACTCAACAAAGAGTGTGCCCATTCAAGCCACAAGCAGCCAGTTTCGCCACGAGAATGCTGTGGGAAATGGTGTCAAATTATCAATATGTCAAAATATCAAATGTCAATAAAAAAGTTACTCCAAAATTTTACAGATAGGGAAAATGTGATATAGAGAAGCTGAAGTGACTTGCTTGAGCAGAAGAAGGACCTCTGCAAGTCGGGAAGGAATTCCAGAGTATCCTGTATCCAATCCACTGTATCATTCTTCCACCTAGCTGGGACGTATATAATTCTATGTGGTCATAATCATAAATTTCAGGGGATCTTTCACTGTGGTCAAGGAATCATTGTTACCAACAGATTGTGTGACAGAACCTCCTCCGTGGTTCTGGATCTTAGATTCAAGAAAGCAAAATAAAACACTAAACAATATTAACATTATTTAAGATATGGTTGTATTTACAAGAGCAAGTACAAGAGGAAGTGGTCTGCAATAGTCTGAGAAACTCATGTGTTTTTACCCAATCTTACATCATCTTACTATGAACAATGTAGCCATCACGTGCAAACTGAGACATCTGCAGTCCAAAGGATTCTTTGCCAAAGGAAATGTTCTGAAGAAATTTTGCATGGAATGTAGAATAAATCAAAGATTTTCATGAACAGAAAATCATGTGAAACTCACCCTATAAATAATTCACTGTGAATTATTTGCTTGTTTTAGGATTTATGGGCCAGATTCCCAGCTGGTGTAAATCCACATCATTCTGTTGGCTTCAGTGAAACTATGCTGATTTACACCAGCTGAGTAGCTGACCCAATGTGTTGATGAAGAAAACTTCATCAGCATAATAGGACAGGATATGCTTTGAAAAAAAGGTGACATGCACTGAAAAGAGTAACAAAACAGTTCACCGGCTGTTCGCAATATTAGTATGTCTGTGGATGGTGCAAACTAGATAGAAACCCCTTTGTGCAGGCTAATAGTTTGTTAGGAAGCTGCAGCAGGTGAAAACATAATAATCATCTTCCCATTTTTCAGGAAATGATGATCTGAAACAATAGTTGGCAGCTTAACTCTTGTCAGACTGTTGTTTTACAAAATCCAGCATTTCCTCTACTTTGAATTTGTATTAGCAGAGGATGAATCATTGATGCTGCCGGATCCCCTCATTTTTTATATACAGCAGAATGAATTATTTTCATATATCATGTCATGAGCTTTCTCTATTTTTACATTTTCCCACTGCAGTTGAATCAAAGTGAATATTTCATAGGGATTCCTTTTCTGTAGGGTTTGACCATAAATCAGATTTGCTGCAATCTGTCTGCAGAGGTGACCTGTTTTCTCAAAGCTAACATGGCAAAAAAACCAACAAAAAAAACCAAAAGCCAAACCCTAACTAAATAAATCCTAAGCAAAATATTCTTTTAATTACAGACATACACTAATGAATATTTTAAAAATTAGCATAACTTACCTTTTATTAAATGTTTAAATACATAAAAATGTTGCATAGAGTTAGCTTTAATATTTTGGACAGGCTTGGGATATGGTCTGTCTCAAGCCAAGGAAAAAAGGAAGCAGAAAAGGTAGCGGATAAATTTACATCAACACATGACTGAGTATGAGTGGTTATGTTATAGTTAAGTGCATTATGAAAGATTTAGAAAACTCTGGTCTTGGCTTTAGGCTTAAAGTAATTAGCAATTTTTGCATATATGAATCAGTGGAGATTCTGAATCTAACTTTAGGGCATTAAAGTTTTTAATACAATCCCACAGCTTGCATTCAGAGGTAATGTAGTACGGAACATCAGGCGGTCAGTAAGTACCTGATATAATAAAGAAGTACTTATACCCTTGCACTTGAGTGAATTGATCCTTCTAGGACCGAATCAGATTTAAACCCCAAATGTGGAAGCTGACAAAGATCTGAACTTACTGGCAGATTCTAATTATTAGGCCAAGGATATTCAGGAAAAGCATTTGCAAAGAGAGAAAAAATGAGATTAAATGAGAACAAAATTAATGTTCCTTTTTAGGTGGAAGCTTGGCTAAGTACGAATAATATGATCGACTGTGATAGCAAGGAGCTGGACTCGATGACCAATGTCACGTTCTTGGGAGAGCTGATCCAATGGGCAAGAAAAACATCTATGATTTCCAGCTGGTGAAAAATTATCTTTCTTTTTTTCTCCACTGCCTCGAAGTGTGTTGTTATTATTTACTCTTTGTCTTTTAGAAAGAGTCATCTATGGTTAAGTATCTGTAGTTTTCCCCTCTTAGGATCACCTATGAAAACTGAATTTAGCAGTTTCCTAGTTAAAAAAAGTCATGTTTACTTTTTGGTCTGGAAAACTTGGTCAGAGTTATCCAGATCAATAAGATACTCAAAAATCTTCTGCTTAGTTCATCAGCGGAAACAAACTGTTCTCCCAACACAGATTATTGTCTGGGCTCAGAAAATGCTAAAATGTTTTGAACCCGGAGGTGTTTAAACACGACACTAAAAAGCAAAATGCTTGGACGAAACATTCTACAAACATCACTTCATCTCAGTAAGGATCTCATGACTTAGCTGATCCATCATACAGCACAAATAACAAAGCACAAAGATTTGCTGAAAATTTGTCTGTTTATGAATAACCCATGAGCATGCACACATATACACAAAGATTAATGTGCTGAATATACTTTTTACTCTGAATTGCTTATCTGGTCCTTTTTTTCTCTGACTGATTATTCTACTTCACTTTCACAATAGATAAGCACAGACAGTGACCTGGTCTGTGAGTAAAGCACAGATGGCTATGGTGGGATACCAGCAAAATTTGGGCACCTAAATCTATATCTGTCATTATCAGCTTCTCTCTCCATTTATTGAAGTTTCTCAGGTGCTTGACACTTAGGATCTGTGACTGTTCTGAAAGATTTCTGTCTCAACATACCAGATCTCCTTGGGCACCCAGCTCTTCTGCAGGTTTCTCCAGGATCAGAAAATGGTGTTCATTCATTTCTATCAGGAAACTTAAGACAATGAGGAAATCCAACATGTTTATTAGATCAGGCTTTTGGTAAAACACAGCAGCAAGTGTACTCTTAAGGTACAGCAGCCTTCGGGTGATTTCCCTTTATTTCCCCACAATCCAGCTGTGAGGTGTGTAAACTTACTGCCTCTAACCACTTACAGGAGTTCAAACTTTTTGTCCAATCATCTCAAAACTCCCTAATGAACATCAGGCAAAATTAGAGGGGTTAATTTAAACACTTTTTCCTCTCCCCATCCCAGCCAAGTACTTGAACAAATATAGAGAGCTAGCATCTTAAGGCCTCTCTTTGTCTCAGTTATTTCTTAATTCTTTTGTGACAGGTAGAATGGATATGCTAGAAAATCTGAGGAATCACCTCCAAAAGAGGCTATTAGTCATTGCTGAGTTAGACAATGTTAGAAAATGGGCAGAAAAGGAAATGAAAATGAATCTCTTGCTTCTTGGACACAATATTTCATCTTCTAGGTAGAGAAAGCAGTGGTGTAAGTTCTTTCAGCTGTGTTTTGAATACACGTTATGAAAGAAATATCTTGGATTCAATCTTCAGTAGACAGAATTGAGGACAGTCCAAAGAAACATCTCATAAAAATACCAAAACATATGTTAATGTTTCAGTATTTGTCTGCGAGGGCTGGAATTGTAACATATCCTTCCTATTAGCATTTCTTGTCTGCTACCCCTAGAAAACAACTTCTGCATGCTGACTTCCCTGGGAAAATCCCAAACCTTGCCAATGAGCTTCTTGAAAGAGCAGTGCAAATCTGATTACAAATGTAGGTAGCAGTGCAGTCAACAGTTGAAATCCTTTCTTTGAATATCTGCCTTAAATGCACAGAAATAGTACTGACAGCCAGAGGGTTAGAAAACTCCATTTATTGGTTTGCTTCTTTCCCCTTTAGCAGTCCAATTAGTTGTAACTATTCGGGCGCCAGTTCACCAAGCACCATACATGTTTGGACCCATGCCAGAATTTAAACACAGTTAGACATGAGCTGTACATCAAAGCAGGGAGAGGAAGGAAGAGCAGGCAAGAGCCTATGCAACTTCTTAGTGAAACAGCAGTTATGTCTCTGTTGTAACCCTCCTTCTCTGGGTCACTTTCTTTTGCTACCTTTACCTGTGCGCAAAGAAGAACATAAATACACGGAATTTACACAGCTTAAAAGTAAAAAACAGTTATCCGTTGCTTAAATAAACACAGAAGATAGCTGAGATTAATGAGTTGCTATTCTAAGCATTGGTATGCTCACTATCACCAACAAGACCCAAACTGATCAGTCAGAGGGCAAAACGGTCAGCCTTCTTGATGTTCCTGGGTGGTTTTCTATCCTTTCCTTTATTGTTTTATGCTCTTCTATGCTGTCATTTTCCCTCCTGAATACTTGAGCTTCTTCCTATTCCCATTTCAACAATCTTACCTCTGTTTGCAATTTTACTTTTTCTTTCTTGCATGGTTCTAGTCAACATACGTTCCTACAGATTTTTTTTCTGACATTTTTAGATTAGACATGGAAGGAGGATCTGCAGTAGATGAGTTTACTTGTTATTAACAAAGAATATTAATAAAAGGTATATCTTGACTAAATCTTCCTGTGTAATTTTCAGGTTTAGCTAAACAGATTCCCAAGGTTTTCTGCTCAAGAACAGTGACGTAGGAATGTTAATAAACACTTTTTAAAACACAATCATTGATGACACAGTCAGAGAAACAATAGTACATGTTGTTGTCTGCAAACATTGATGAAAACAAGCATTTGGACTTCTCTGAAAAAAAAAAAAAAAGAAAAAAATCAAGTTTACTCTTTTTTAATAATCCTGGTCATGGACACTCAGCAAGTCATAAACAGAGGCCAGGAAATCATCACATATGAAGAAACTGAGATCTAGCTCTAGAAAAGTACAAGTCCCATAAATCCTGTATTATATCAAGGGATGTCACATCCCTATGTGACTAAGCTCCCCTTTCAGTAAATAGCCATCTCCATTTAACCAGCAGAAAAGCTCTCAAGGATCTCCTGAACATTGCTTCACTTGTGTAATCACATCAGAGTTGCCCTAGGGTATCTGAGACATCTGCATGGTCATGGTGGGTGTAGTACAGGACCTACAAGAGAGCCGTGATCTGGAAAAAGATCGTGGGGGATAACCTCAGCCATCTCAAATGGCACTAGATGAACATTTTTAGGCAAATGATCTATATTGACTAAATTCCCATTAAGGGGAGCTTAGACATGCAATACCTATGCAAGCAACTACATTGTGAACACCTAAATTTGGGTGTGTTAATCTTGAACCAAATCATATCCTAGGTAATTAATATGAAGTAGACATAGAGTAATCAGCTGGTTAAACATGAGCATTTAGTGCCATTTGGGATACCCTGAAGTATTCCACCTGGACTCCAGCTGCAACTCTGTCAGATGGCACTAGGAACCACAGCATGTGTGGGCTATTAAATGGAGCCACTAAATTTTAGATGGCTAAAATTAGGTTAGATGAATCCTGCTTTCAGGGCCTCAGGATGCTACTTTTAAATCTTCTACACCCTATTAATCTGACACCTAAAGGCTGAGACTGGGAATAAAAATTATGCCCTTCATAGGCTTCTAAATGCAAGGGATACATTATTACTCCTCAATAGGAACTAAGGCCTGAGGATATTTTACATCCTGAAGTCTCACAAAAGCATTCAGTGTATGAGTTTCTGTAACCATGAAATGTTGCATCCAGACAAACATGATTTATAGTAACTTTAGACCTCTTAGAGAGGCATAAACTTGGTCAATGGATTGGGTGGATAGAATGGGAGGCAGACTGTTTATTTGTAGATGGTACTGCTTAAATTGGTCATCACCATTTTTGCATGGTTTTAGTGATATACTTTCAAAGATTAACTTATTCAAACTCTCATCAAGGTTTGATGCTACTTTTTGAAGAATAATTTATTATCTAAAGACTTCCTATCATCTTTCACTACTTCAGATTTCTGCAAAACTTCTATTAAAATAGACTGGCTAAATTGCATTTTCAGTTGCTACATTTTACTCCCAATATCCTGTCTGGTTCCCATATCCTGCTGTATTTCCACTTCTGGATTTTGTGATAAAACCACGCAAAGAAAAATTTGGACAAATAAAGACAAGATGAATGCACAACAGCTAGATCCAGTAGATTACCAAGAAGTTCAGAATGAGAACTAAAACTCCCTTCTGCTGCTGCTGCTGTAGTACTATAACTAGTGCTCTAGCTATGTAAAAAATAATGACTGACATACTGATGCCTAGGAAACATTTAAAAACAAAGGCAGGCTCCTTTTCTCAAAGTTCTTGTTTGTATTAATGCTCTGTGCATTAATATTTCAGCTATTTCCTTTTTCTTTTCTGTGCTGGGTTTGTGTGTGTAGCAGGGGTTTTTGGTAGTGGGGGAGGGGGCTACAGCAGTGGCTTCTCAAACCTCCCTCAGCTCGAAGTCAGACCCACCTCTGGCCAAGGCTGAGCCAATTAGCGATGGTGGCTGCACCTCTGCAATAACATATTGCAGAATCTGGGAGGAGGAGTTGGAGTTGTGAGGAGAAGTTGCGAGGAGGACACCTCTGCAAACACTGAGTTCAGTAGAAGAAAGAAGAAGGAAGGGGGTGAGGTGAGCTAGAGCTGAAACTCCCCTGCAGCACATGGTGAAAGGACAGGCTGTGCCCCTGCCACCCATGGAGGTCCATGGCAGAGCAGATGTCCACCCGTGGAGGGCCCCATGCCAGAGTAGGTGACTGTGCCTGAAGAAGGCCGGGACTCTCTGGGAAGAAGAAGCCCACGCTGTTGTAGTTTGGTGCTGGGAGGATTGCAACATGTGGGGGGACCCACACTGGTGTAGTTTGGGAACAGCTGTGGCCTGTGGGAAGGACTCACATCAGAGAGAGTTGGTGGAGGACTGTCTCCTGTAAGAGGGACCCCACGCTGGAGCAGGGGAAGAGTGCCAGGAGTTCACAAACACACGAGGAGGAAGGAGCTGCGGGACTGACCGTAACCCCCATTCCCTGCCCACTGCTCTGCTGAGGGGATGGAGGTAGAGAAATCAGGAGCAAAGCTGAGCCCAGGAAGAAGGGAGGGCTGGAGGGAAGGTGTTTTCAAGATGTGGTAATGCTTCTCACTGTCCTGCTCTGTTTTTTAAGTGGTGGTGGTGGTGTTTGAATTAAATTGATGTTCTTATTCTTTCCCTAACGAGTCTGTCTTTTGCTCATGACCATAATGGGTGAGTCATCCTTCTCTGTCCTTATCTCGACTCCTGAGCCTTTTATTTTCTCCTTCCCACTCCTGAGGAGGAAGCGGTGAGAGAACAGCTGCATGGTGCTCAGTTGTCCTCTGGGCTCAAACCACGACATTTTCTTATTAAGTATCTTCAGTGACAGGTCCTTGACAATGAAATAGGTTATGTATTCCAAAGCAAGTTTATCTTAAAACCTTAAAACCTTGTTGTTTTATATGTACGTGTACATATTCCGAGAAGGAAATAAGACTGCTTGACATGACATCATGCTTCTAACAGCCACAGTATTGCTGTGTTTAAGTGATGCTCCTTAAAAGACTCTCCTAGTTAGATAATATTATTTTATGTTCCAACTTAAAGAAAAGAGATATAAGGTCACAATAACTAGAAGTCATTGGTCTTAGCTGTACACATCTGAGATGGGACTCAGTGTTAAATAAAGGCCAAAATTCAGTTCAACTGAATCATATGTCTAGGTCAGGTATCATCACCCAAAGCTCCTTTATGCTCAAAGGAGACAAATAGGTGCTTCCAACTGTGAATCATCTGATATACTTTGGATTTTTTTTGGTTTAGGATAAGATGAACCACCCTCTAGAGACAAAAAAAATCACTTAACAGTGACTTCTTAGCAACCTCTGCTGTTAAATTACAGGCTAAGAGAGAGTCTATTTCTGAAGTTACCTAAGAAAACCTTATCTCCAAGAAAATAAAAATTTACCCAGAACCATGCTGAAGGTAAAGAATAAAGTCTCTATGTCTTCTGATTATTATATTTAGACACCAAATCCAGGGATTCCAGTGCTTTCCAAGATGTATCACGCTCACAATCGCTCCAGCTTTTCCTTTAAATCACTATTTCATTGCTCTAATCACAAACAATAATCTCTGCATTCCTGTCATTTACAGTTAAAGTGCAGGTCTCTGCATATTCTTCCCAGTTACTCCACTTTCTCTATTCCTCCCTCACTTATGTAATCCATTTAGTTTCCCCTGCCCTTCTCTTCAGGGAATCTTGGTATTATTTTTATACAATGTATTCTTGTAATTTTGACTCTGCTATGGTATCACAGTAGTGCAGGAAACTAAATATATCCTCTAGGTAGTTTGGGCATTTGGAAAAGAAAGATGTTCTAAGAATACAGGCTGAAGCTGTATCTTAATGAAATATCCAAGTCTTTAAAGTATTAAACAGTCCATTGCTAAAGAATTAAAATGTTTTTATTAATTTCATTTCCAATCATTTCATTTGAGCTATTGTGTTATATTAAAACATTAAGTATTTATCACATTGCACTAAAATGGTCTGCATAACTAAAACGCAGTATTTGAATGTAGTGTAAATATTTTTTAAAATAGATAAGATCAGAATGATAACAGAAAAGAAAATAGATATACTCCTTCGCTGTTTTTCCCTCATCCTTTTTATAGTATCAAAGATTTCAATATTAGCAAAATATGAGTTTGGGAATGAAAAAGTAATGTTTCATTTTTTTCTTTCTTTGTAGATCTATTCCTTCTGTCAACAAAACCTGCTTATAACCCCCTAATTCATGAATCAAAGACCACAGAAATCAAGCATATAAAGACAATGTTTTCCTCAAACACTTCACTGAGTAGCTGAGCTTGACTGGTTACAAACCTGTAAATACTGTGGCTGAACTGTCACTTGATGGAAGCCACGGTAATAAAAAGCTCCTTATTGTTCTTTAAGAAAAGAAAATGAGAAAGGATGATAGAAAGAAAGAAGACACAAAAAAAGAAATCGCAGCTTAGAGGTTTACTCAAAGTTAAAGTGTAAGTCACTCAATTGTGTCTTGTTGTGCGCTAATGAGTAGAACTCTACACAAATTCTATCACCTTCTCATTAATTTTTGTTATTTCCCAATCATCTGATCTTAATCTGCTACATTAGTGGATGTGGAACTCCTATTTCACTCAAGAGTCCTCTACTCTTCCAGAATGTTAAGAAAAGCACTGGGACAACTGCTTCATTTAATTTCCTTGATGTATGGGATGCTTACTAGGAGAGAAAACAAAATACTTGCTCATGCCCTCTGTCACAGACAGAGGTGACCAGAATTTCTTCTTTCAATTGGCTCCATGCAAGAACTCAAAATACAACCACCGCTAGTAAGAACAGGATTCAAAATGGGTTCTACCAACAAGTAGTAAATAAGGACAGAAAATTTACTTTTCATCGTTAAGCAAACATTGAGCCAAATTATCTAAATAATGCGAGTGTATTACTGTATGAAATATTTAATATCCAATTCAAAGCCTGTTGGGACATTTGTAGATCTCTGGTTTCCATTATGGAGAGGATCAGCTTAAATTATAGTTTTGCTTTAAAATCTGTAAATCTAGATGCTACTACACTACCTCCCTGTCACAAGTAGAATCACCCTACAGGAGAACAGGAGCTATAAGTATTGTGTGAATTACGTGAGCCATCCGTAACAATAGCTTAAACTGGGAATTCAGGTAAACCTGGGAAAAGAGGAAATATATTGCAATAATCTTAATGACTGACTGCTTTATGCTAAAATAAAGCCTTGAAAGTAGCATTCTTTGATTATATGAAAAAAAAAAAATTAAAACTTATAATCATATCTCATCAACTTCACTGTGTCCACTTGTATACCTCCAGGTTTGCCTGTGTGAAACGTCACACAAATTTATGCAAACTTTAATTCTGTTCTCTGTGGGTTTCTATACCCCCCTCATCGTAGAATTCTCTCAGAGGTTTCCAAGGTGTGCCAATAACTGGAGAGTAGAACCTACCACATGCAGGTTGCTCTCTCACTGTCTCCTAAGAGAATTGTTAGAGCAGAAGAGTGTTCCATTTCATCCAGAATTTAACTTTGGACTTTTTTTTTTTTTTTTTTACAATCTACATGCTACTTTGAAAGCGATATTGTTTCATGTCAGCAAAATATTTTATGAAAGGTCTTCTGAGGTCATTCAGCAGCACATGGACTTAAGCTTTCATGGTCAGTAGTTACATGTGGCCAGAGTTGCTCTAATTACAACTGCGAAGTGCTTTTTTCCTCAGTACTTGGAATCTTACGCTTCAAGTAATGCTGTCAAGCAGGTATATGGCAGAGGAAGAGAGGCCAAGTAACTTGACACCTGTTGCAACTCCCCTCTACTTTGTCCATGCCATGAAGCAAACACCCTTCTGTAGGACAGCCCTGAAGGCTCCCTTCCAGCCAGCAACTTCATATGATCATATCAAGCTCGTGATGTCCAGAACTGAGTAAACGTTTCCACAGTGCAAGGCTGTAAATGTGGGAGGTACAGCTTTGGCTTCAGAGGAGCAGAACCAGTTGTCAATTATCTAAGTCCTGACTACCCTGTATTGATTACTTTAATATAGCTATTAGAAACCTCTTTGTCTGAGTACTCTATTGTTACGGACAATAGAATTGTCTTTAACTACGTAACAAATTTTAGCCGTGTAAAAGTCTACATCAGTCATCAATATTTCTTCTACAGGCAATGGAGAAAGGGTTTTATAGAGTGTGATTCATCCTATTCTAATAGGAATATCTAAAATAGATTGAACGAATTGGTCCCTGGAGATGCCTGACTCTTGACTGCAGAAAAAGTCAAGACTGATATAGAATAAATGTCTAACTTTTAGACAATTTTATTTAGGCAAGATGAATACCTCCTAAATTTATCTGCCCTGACTCAAAGGCTTGTTATATATGCAGAAAAGACCAATAAGGAAAGTAGCATGTTTTAATTTCACAGGCAGGGAAACACGTGGTAAAGAGGGTAACATTTCCATGTGCACTTCAGTGACATAGGAACACAAATTTCAGAATATTTAGATGCTTGCAAAAATGGGTCCAGTAAGATCAAACAACTTGCATAAAGTCACACACAAAGTCTGTGTATAGGCAAGAACTGAAGCCGGCTCTCCAGAGTCCCAAGTCACTGCTCAACCTCAGCACCATTCATCCTTCCTTCATCAGCCTCATGACCTGACTAAACATCACTGTGAGGGTCCTTTTCTTTTCTTTTTTAAGGAAAAGCTGCACAGGTCTCTGAAGTTAAGCAAGTTTCTTCTGCTTTACACATTTAAATTAAAATCTATTTAAGAAAAAACTACAAGACATAGTGCAATTTTAAAGTCATTTGGCAAACTGATTCTGTCAAGAAAGCTTAGTTTCATTCTGTTTGCTTGCAACAGCTTTTTTTTTCCATAACTCTGCTGTTCTTGTTCTTTTAATACATTTGGGAGGCCTGTCAAGGCCTATCCACTCTCTAAATAGCTTTGCAGATTAAATTTTTAACTCTACTCTCTTCATGCAGATGTATATTTCTGACAAAGAATTGCACTGACATGTCATCTCCCATCTTTCTCACAAGAGGAAATAGCTACGTGCCAGTACTGTTCGAAACACTGACTCTCCCCAGCAAACAATAAAATAAAATAATTATAATTATAAAACCCTACATCAAGGAAACCTACTTCTTTTTTTGAGCCTTCGCTACGCTAATTTCATTTGTCGCAGCAGTTTGGGGCTTTTCTTCACCTGCAGCAACACTTGTAACCAGCTAATGAGAAACTATGGAATATGGGGCAGAAGACAAATGGGGTTTGTTGATTTTGTTGTTGCTACAGGCACACCTGAACTTCTAACCAAAGACAGTGCAGTACATCCAGACTAACCTTCAACTCTTGCTTTCACTTGGAAACATTTTTTCATATACACTTTTTTTTTTACACATAAATATGAATAAAATGCTTCGAATAAATGCCCTGCCTAGGGAAAGGGTGAAGGAGTCATAAGAATGAATATTTTTCTGATTTACTAGATCAAGAGTGCTCAGTTAAGGACTTTTCAGTAATAGTTGTTTCTTAGAAGGGGACAATAGACAGTAAAGAGACGACAAACTGAATTTCAGTGCACAGAATCCATCCTCAGATTAGGTATGTAAATTAAACGGGTCTTCAATGTGTCGTGCAGTTTGTCATCTTAGGTTCAGTTTCCTTCTCCCCACAGAATCAATTGCATGTAAATAGGTCGTTGCTTATGCATAAGTCATTGCTTATGAATTCTTATTATCAAACACTTCTTTGGGACTCAAGATGCTTTTCGGAGATAAATATAGAGCAGAAATGGATGAACATGGAAGAAAAAATACTGGTAAAGATAATGGGAGATCTCTGGGGTAACTCCACTGCATTTAGTACAAATGCCCATTAAAGAGTCTGAGCATTTATGGTCATAAATACTTACTCAAGGTGTGGAGAAATCAACAGGAATACTTTGTGAACCAAGATTATTAAAAATAAGGGAGGTTGCACTTTCTGGGAGCTGTTATATGACAGAATTGTTACTTTGACAACAATTGAGAAATGCCAGTTTTTGTCAGCTTAGGGTATTTTCACATTCCTGTGCAGTGCTGGAGACAAGAATTAGGCAGGATACTTCCTCTTTTCATTTTATTATCATGTGCCTAGTTTGTGTCTCCCATTTAGAGGTTCAGGTTAAAATTTATTCTTATAATTGGAATGCTAAGACAATTTTTTCCATTGGTCACTCTGGAAAATTTTCATTTTTAATTTTATTTTATTCTATGTTATATTTTTTGCAGGCAGGAGGGAAGTGTCTTCTTTTAGTACAGGGCATGACATACTTCCTAGGATTATTACATAATATTAACAAACACATTCCCTGCTATTGTAGAATTATTGGCTTTTGGTAATACTCTTCCCTGTTCGTTTTGTCATACTATGGCTGAAAATTTTGGTCATGCACAGCAATCTGTATAACAAATACCTCCTATTTGCTATGAGGTATGAGGAAGTGTCTTGTGGCCAACAGTGTATGATAGGGTCCATAGCTGACAGTGTGGTTTCTGCTAAACGAGACACCTATTATATAGTTGCCCATTTCTTCCAGAGATGAAACATCTGGCCCTTTACAGTCCAGTATTCTGATCTTGTCCTTGTTTTTTTTCTGACATCACATACAGTTGTTCCGTGCATGGTGACATTTGTGTTTTAATTAAGAAAATGGTTTCAGAATTGGAGACTGTGACATCAGGTATGTTGTAAAAGACAGAAATATGATCCAAAATGTTGTAAAATATGAATTCAATTTATAAATACAAAGTTGTATAGATACAAATTTAATTAGTTCTACTTGATTTGCTATAAAGTATTAGCGTATTAAGTTCTTATAATAATGGTAAAAATTTTAACAATTAAGATAAAACCATATGTCAGATAAAAATATACAAGAAATTCCTTTATATATATATTGTTGTAATATTTTTACATACTTTTGTGCAAGTTCTTCACTAAATATCACCTCTACATGATTAAAAGCAATCATAAAAGCAAATCATTAACTGCAAGGCTTTAATAGTTTCCCATTAATACTAAAGTAAATATTTTCAATCTGAGTGCCTAAAGTTCAACACTATGGAAATGATCTAGATGCTTAGCTGCTAGACTATCCACTGTACTGAAAATGTCTCTCATCCCCCTCTTCTGTAGCATTTTTGGTGAATTACTCCTTTCTTCTGAGGTTCTGGGTTGTTCCTATTGATCAGAATTGATTAAAGCTTCTATGGGACTTAGGGAGTGTTGGCTATGAATTCAACAAGAGCAAGATTTTGTTGCAGAATTTGAATGACTTAAAAATAATAATAATTTGTTTTGAAGCAATTTCCTTTTTGCTTGTAGTACGCTGCCATGCTTGTTTTTTTCCTTTTAGGAGAGATCTTACTGAGAACTCGTATGCTCACACGTTTTTATCACTCTGAATGGACATAGTCAATTTGCTACTGAATGGCAGTGATACTTGTTCAGGCCTTGCCCTCAAAATAAAAAAAAAAACCCTTCACATTCTTTAGGACCACAGTTGAACTTCAAACATCATGGCTATTCAACAGCAGTCACAGAAAAGCCCCATTACCCTTTTAACATGTGGAAATTAAGCTAAGGAAAGGAAAAAACCAAAATGCTCAGGGTTATTGATTGTTAAATATCTAAAAATCTTTTGATGCTCTGGCTTTCAATGGCTTAAATGACCCACTCCATAAGTCTGTGGGAAACTGAGGAACTGAGACAAACACTTCACATTGGATCATCATCCATTCAGCTGCTCAACTGTTTCTGATGATATGTTTTGAAGTGATGGAGTTCGTTACACCACAGATTACCATGTGTAACCATCTGCTAGAAAGAAGTAAAAGTTTTCACTGATCTCTGTCTGGAAACAGGAGTTGGATTTTTTTTTCTGACCAAAGCACAAGCATTTATCACATTGTATCAGAATTTGATATGGATCATACTTCTTGTGTGTGTATGTTGTTGGGCTTATTTCAGACGTTAATATTCACTAAAAGTAAAGCAAAATATTAAAGAAGGGAAGAAAATCCATTTTCATAGAATCATAGAATCATTTAGGTTGGAAAAGACCTTTCAGATCATCAAACCCAACTGTAAACCTAACACTGCCAAGTCCACCACTAAACCTTTTCCCTAAACACCACATCTGCACGGCTTTTAAATACCTCCAGGGATGGTGACTCAGCCACTTCCCTGGGCAGCCTTCTCCAATGCTTGACAACCTCTTTTTCCTAATATCCAATCTAAACCTCCCCTGGAACAACTTGAGGCTGTTTCCTCTCATCCTATCTCCTAATTGGGAGAAGAGACCAACATCCACCTCCTATAACCTCCTTTCAGGTAGTTGTAGAGAGTGATAAGATCTCCCCTCAAACTCCTTTACTCCAGATTAAACACCCCAAGTTCCCTCAGCCACTCCTCAAAAAACTTGTGCTCTAGACCTTCACCAGCTTCATTGCTTTTCTTTGGAGACACTCCAGCACCTCAATGTCTGTCCTGTAGTGAGGGGCCCAAAACTGAACACAGTATCCAAGGTGCAGCCTCACCAGTGCCGAGTACAGGAGGATGATCACATTCCTAGAATCAGTCTCATGAAATGTGAAAAACTACATCTGTTTAGCTCTTCAAATCAACTCAAGAATTTGGGGTGTTAAGTATGTGATGCTTTTAATATTGGAAGATTGAATGGTAGAATATTCAAACATACAGCACATACACACACCCAAAACAGTCCAGAGCCTGAATTAGAGACATTAGAAATTAAAAACTATTTATTACTGGGCAGTCACTCTGCATTGTTCTGCTGTAGTCCTCAATCCTTTGTTTAACCTTTGAGAGGTGTTGAAATACATTGTGATTTGATGTGTGGTTAGGGAGGGAGGCTGAAGTAAACAAGGCTTTCTGTAGTAGAGCTTCTGAGCCAGTTGTGACGGAAAACAGAATTAAAGGACTGAGTTAAAAGTTGTTATTAGTAATTGAAATACTCAGCTGTTTTTTTTTTTTCTGATTCATCTGCTACCATGAAGCAGGTGAAGACTTTAAACCACAGCTCGAGAGTGAACTTGACAATTTGTTGAAAAAGTGTTACATTTGAAAAAGCATCCAAATCTGTTTTGCTTTTACTCACATCTTCCTTAAGGAATTTCAGTACAGAGCATAAGGTCTGTCAGAACAATATTTTAGAGGAATAAATCTATCAACAGCAAAATAGTTCCAATATGAGAAAAAAAAAATTGCATTTGCAAAATACCGTTCCATTTCTCATTTTCTGCATCGATTACAGTTCTAGGGTTTTCAATTCCACATAAAAGCTGACAACATTTAAATCACTAAAAGCAGATTATTTCCATTGTTTCCCCCATTTCTGGAAGTCCTGGAGGGCTCACTGATCATGGAAGTTCAAGTGATCCTGTAGATTGGTTGTGGTCAGCACTGTACAGACACACACACATAAATCCCTGCCTATAAATCCAATATTTTCAATAAAAAGGCCCTGCTAAACAGAAAACAAAAAAAAAGCAGTGAAATCATACCCCTCTGAAAACTGGTGGTCCCACTGTGTCACGACAGGACACTTGAATGACATAGGAGGTCTAAGAGTGGAAAGGTTTCCTCATAACAGAAGGATTTCAGGGTACAACTTGCTAATTTATTTACTCTTGAACTAATTTTAACTTTTCTGAGTGAAGCTGTAATAACTACCAAAGAAGAACTGAGGGATCCAGCTAGCGATTTTTGCAGATTAAAAATGGTGAAGGTTTGTATCTTCACATCTATTCTCATTCTTGGTGTGTTATTTAAAATGTTATTTTGCCTTTCTTTTTCAGAGGGGCTCTCAGTTCACCTTTGAGAGAGATGCAGTTGTTGTTACGTCACCTCTTATGAAAGGTTTAAGCCTGATAAATGGTAGCAAAGTAGATCTGCACAAACAGATGTACACTCCACTCTTCCTAGTTAGTTATACTCTTTATGGCACTTGTAAATTAAGGAACAGAATGATACAGAAGAATATTAAACAAAAATGCTGTTACATTTGACATGTTCCCTTCACCCATTTGGTTTTGCCTCGATCTATTCCTCTTCAGTCTTATTCCATGTCAGACCAACTTGTTCCATACTATTTGCCTTCTTACAAATATTGATCTCCATTGATCTGGACAACAGTAATTAAGTATTTTCTCAAAGAAACTAGTATTTCTGTTTCCACCATGACCTTCCTCAACTGTGCAAGTGTTTTAAGCAAGTAATCTTCTGCTCCCTTTTTGATGCAAACTTGACCTCTGTTGTCTTAGTTGGAAAATGCACTTGATTTCTAACAAGAGCTTTTCAAAATGTAACACTGCTGATTTGTTGGATAATGAAATCCAAATTGTTCCACAAAAAAAGGTGCAATTATACAGCGTGTAATACACAAATAAATTGACTTAATGTTACATTATAATGAAAACTGTGCAAAATCCTCTACACAAGCACAATAAAATAATAAAAAGTAATAGAACAGGTAATAGATGTAAAATAAATGCTAAAAAAGTAGTTCAAATCATTTTCATACCAGTCAAAAGATACTGAGAAGGGCGCATCCAATCACAATAAAACACCAGAATGAAACACTTCTAAATAGTAATATAAATTTTTGTGGACACTTCATGTCCCATGATGTGGAATTGACATATAGTTTGATTTTCTTTTTCCTAATGTAAGCCACAGTTTTACAGTCCTAGTGAAAACATTTTATTGCTGGGGATGTATTAGACATGGTTCATTTCCCTTCTCAGTATGGCTTTAATTTTCCACATCCATGGCTTGACACAGACCCAAACACCAGAAGATGGTTGTCTGCTATAAAGTGTTTGGTTTTCTTTGATTGCTTTACAATTTAATCTATAGTTCATTCCATTAACCCTTTCCATTTTAACGCCACAAAAGTCTTCCCCCTCTCCTTAATATAAAGATAAACTTCCCCTGAAACATTTATGCTCTCGTGTCCAGAGGATTACAAAGAGAACTGGAAGGAGAGTGGTACTGGGAGGATGAGCAGTCTCTTTTCTTAGTTAACTTCCCAATGGCCATATGTAATCAGTGAAATAATTGAATGCACCACAGCAACAGGATTTTCCCTTCTGTTTTCATAATACATTCATAATTATTCATTCATTTGGTTTGGTCATATTCATACCAACGCGCAGAGCCAAGAAAGTGCCACTGTCATTCTAACTTTCTCCTCAATCCCTGCTCTTCAGGGGGAAAAAAAAACCCACGTTCCCCGTCTGCAGTGTTGTCACATCCGATATCCAGTTCCTTCCGGCAGAGAAAGTGTATCTGGGAGGGTCACCAGATCAGCCTGTGCCTCGGGGCTCCTCGCCTAAAGTACAAAAGACTCGACTCAACTCACGTTAGTCATCTAGGTGGCCTATCGGTGGTGACGGACTGCCAGCTCGGTCTGTGGGCTAGCCGTGATAACTGCCTTGAAATGCTAAGTGCTTAATTAAGGACCTTTCATATCAGTTATTGAGGGCTCCATCTCCCATAGCCCAGGGCATTGTACTTTACAGAGGACTCCCCAGAGCCACAGCCAACTTTATTGCAGTGACAAGTTAAAAAAAAAAAAAAAAAAAAAAAAAAAAAAGGGGGGGGGGGGAGGGGAAAAAAGGAAAGAAAGAAAGAAAAGAAACAAGTGGTTTTAATCCTCTTGCAAGCTCCCAAATCTAAATACAAGCAGACAGCTGAGCCGACATCATGATCCCCTACTAAAACTACATTTCTGTTTTTTACTGTTTATAAGAATATTGCTTGCTCCTGTTTTGGGTAAGGTACGGAGTCATCCCTGACAAGATGATCAGACCACTTGCGTTAACCCACAGTGATATTTTGCAGCGTGCATCTTTTCCCTTCCCTGAGAACGTGCAGTACCAGCTGAAGGGACAGATTTATTTAAAAGCAGCAAAACCAGATGTTTGTGGCTAAACCTTGTATAATTAATACTTGCTTTTCATAAACAGCAGATCCAGTTCTGTCAAGAAAGGGAAGAAATATTTCACAACCGACCAAGTAGCTGAGGTTTGGAAAGAAATACCTTTTGTTTCTGTCTGCAGTAGAAGAGCCCTGCATAAGAGTGATCGGTTCCACTTTTGATTACTCGTGAGGGTATCTATCAGCAGTAACTCTGCTGAAGTCATTAAAGTTACATCGCTGTGAAACCACTGTAAGGATAAGCAGAGTCAGACCCACAGCTTTCATTCAGGAGGTAGATAGATGGGATAAACACAATGGTTACATTTCTTATTGTACACCAATTTCATACCAGAATTATTCTTAATCTGCAGCAGTGTAAGAGAAGTTCAGAAACAGGACAAAAAATATGTTGTACCCGGTTCGTTTAGTGCCAAATCAAACGAGCATCTGTAATGTAATCCTAGCTGGAAACTAGAATCAACAAGATTAATCACTGTAATAACAGGCCTAATTGCCATCTCATCTGCCCCCACCATAACGCAGCCAGGGATATGGACTGTGTGCAAAACCAAAGTAATTAAAACCAGAGTAAGGCCCAAAAAGCTGCTCAGGAAAAGCATTTTAAAACCAAGTTAAACGTCAGTTCATAGAGCCTTTTGGGACCTTCTGAGCCAGCAATTGGGCGGGTCCAGGTGTTACAGGCTGAACAGAACTTCATGAAAAATCCAAAGGGACACACTGCTTCTGTGTCCCAGCACGGAACTTGTGTGCGACGTTGTAATTCAGACATAGCCAACCCCCCTGCCATCATCCCCAGCAAGCTGATCTGCTAGGAATCCAAGCAGGTACAAACAGGAAAGCAACCAAATCAAAACACCCAGCAGGCATAAGCTGACAATTCTTCTTTTCATATCTTTTCTCCAATATCCCTTCTTCTACTTCTTTTCTTTTTATCAACTCACTTTGAGTTCTTTGATGTACCTGCAGCTCTGCACCTCCTTAGTTGCCAACTGATGTGGAAGCACTGGGTGTCTAAAAGCCAGTGACACCAATATGATTTATTTTTAAAATGCAAATGACAAGTATTTAAAGTAAAATGACACTTCTTGAACTTAACTACAGTAATATATTTTCAGCACAACCACATAATAATTTGAGAGCTACAGGATCTTCTTTCTCAGTCTGTATATATTTTAATACAGACCAAGGTTTGTATTTTATATTTAAATTTAAATATGGTATCGTAAATATATTATATATTATATTTGATATATGGTACTGTATATACTGTATTTACTAAACTAAATTTAAATACAGTATACAAAGTTTATAATGTGTTATAAATAGCTTATGAATACTAAGAATCAGAAAAATAGACCAAGTTTATCCTGGGGCTTGCATAGGTTTCCACTAAGTGTTTAGGCAGGATTTAGGTAGCAAATGTCAGTGTTATCTCAGATGTACATTACTTACTGAATCTAGGAGAGAGATCCTGCAGTCTTGTTCATATGAAATATTCTCATACTCCTTCTACACTTCACAATCTCCAAATAAAGGAGAAAAGATTAAACCTATTGCTTGTTCATTGTGGTGAGATCCTTTGAAATGAAAAAAGCTGTATAAATGGAAGATGTGATTGCTTCTTCATCTGAATTTGTAATTAAAGTCACTTCTTTTTCAAGGCAGAAATCAGGGAGCCTTCTCCTTGTGTACAGTTTTTCATGCCTAATTTAGCAGATTATATTTCTCCCACATCCTGTGACAGTTAAATAAACAGGCGTAGGAAATATCTTTAAAATCATTTAAGGTTCTCCATAAAAAAAAAAAAAAGAGGATGACATACTGAAACACACAATATACACCTAGAAAATGGGAATACTAGGGCCATTGTTTAATTTCCAAGACCAGGTTACGGGGAAGATTATTGATGATTCAGAGCTTGAGCATCTGTGCTCACTCAACAGTGTGATACTGACAATTATTAACTACAAAACTGTTGTAGCGGGGTAAGAGTAAATAAGCTATCACCACGGAGCTGCATGCATTCCTCCGGACCGTATTTTACGGCAGCAAGCTCCACCTGATGACAGCTACAATCAACAGTGGCTCCAGGCAGCTGCTTTGCTGCAGGCCACATTCAATTATGTCGGCCTGCATTAGTCCCTGGCGAAGCTGTCACCTTCCAGCCTGTGAAGTGATAGCATGAAGAGTCTCCTGAAGTCTCTGCAGTTCTGCCTTCAGTTAGGGGAGCAAGGGGAAGCGACGTGAAAAAAGACCATTAGCACTGTGACTGCTCGCAGCATTCATTTTGCTCATGGAGGGGGAAAAAAAAAAAAAAATAGCTTAGGTGAGCTGGATTCAGAAAGTTGTCTGGTGTTGGATAATTGCAGATTATTTTTTTTCCATAAAAACCTTTTTTTTTTCCCCCTACAGGGTTGGGAGTAGGAGCAAAAACCGTTCCTTTTCCTGGATTTTTGGAGTTGCTCAGCCTTCTGGAGAGCAGCTCAGACTGTATTTACAGCAGCAGGGAACTGTGCTGTACATTGCCTTTTTGCAATATTTTCCCAAGCAATCCCATGGCATTTCAGGAGGTAGGAAATCCTGAAGGAGCCTTTGGTTTTAGCTGTTCAACATCCCCCCCCCCACCCCGCCCCCAGCACAGCTTCACAAAGGCTCCTGCAGGCAGGTGGGGAAGCGCATGGACCATGGCAGGATTTTGAGACAGAAGCGAGGAGTTTTCACTGCCAAGTGAGTCAGGTCATGCCAGGACCAAGGCAGCCTGATGGGAAAACAGGTGATTTCTTCACGCCACCAGCTTCAGACCTCTGCATCTCCAGCACTGAGGCTGCAGTTTGATGTGTCAGCCCCACAGCTGTATAGTGCTCAGCACCATACAAACCCAAAGGTAGATGTTAGGGTGCAAATGGATTTGTATTTTCTTCTCCCATTACTGCAGCTTTGATGTGGGCTGAGCAGTTTTCCAAGCTAGTGGATAAGTGTGCTCACGTGCAGGGCCTTCCAGGAAAACCTAGGCTCTCTCTGCCCAGAAATTTCACATCTGAGCTTTCAGAGGTACAATATTAATTGCACTAATATTAGTAACAGAATATAGTAATAGTTTTGCAATATAGATGACATCTAGTGCGCATGTATTTGTGATAATAACATACTAATATTATTTGCTAATAACACTGAAAAGATAAACAATCAAGTGGCAGTCCACGTGGCACTGGAAATAATCTTCCTTAAATGAAATTAAAGCAAAACAGGTGGGTTTTTTCCACTTTAAGAAAGGCAATATATAAGCCATAGAACAGGTTGGTTTTTTTCTCATAGTCATCTTCAACTTAGAGTATTCCACCAGCCTGATGTATTTGATTAAGATTCTCTCTATTTCATTTCAAGACATTGTTCTGCTTCTCCGCATATTTTCCTTCATCACAGAAGACAAATCCACTGTATTACAATTCTGTTTTTAAGGGGCTGTTTTTGGAAGTGCTTAATTCCTTCATAAAGATTACTGAATAGTAATGGGGTAAACTCCTGGCATGCAACCTACTACCTAAAATATCTGTTGGAGCTCTTACTGTCCTCTTTGAGAAATGTTACATGGGACTGTAATTTGCTTATAATATTTATTAATCATGTATTAGCCCTTTTTCAATTATTAATGTAGGTAAACCTTAATACAAAGCATGCTTAGAAATTACTTGCACTTGAGCTGTAAAAGAAGACATGTTTCCTGCAGTGCTGCTCTCCTTGCAAGAGAGGAATGGCACAGGAAAGAAGCTGGGGTTTAGCCACCTGTCTCTGCCTATGAAGGTTTACTGCTGTGTGCCTCGGTTTCCCTATCTTAAAAAAAAATTGGAGCACAACTCTGTTTTGCACTACTGCTGAAAAATCTCGATTCTTTCTGGAAAACAGCAAAGAAGCCCAATCTCATTCCACACAGTCTCACAGGCACAGAAACCTTCCCCTTCACAGATTTTTAAAAGTGAATCATAACCATTTGCCTCAGTGCAGCAAAATAAAACTCTAAAAGTCCTACTAAGCCCAAAAAAGCTACACAACGAACAGATTGAGCAAGTGCACCTGGGGATAAATGCATTATGGACTTAGATCCATTATCACACCTCTTCTCGTCACAGCCACTATCCGAACCCCACAGGAAATCATTCATTGAGACGCCGAATGTCATTTTAGTTGTAGCATTAATTTCCCAGCTGCTGGTAAAGATATATTGTGCCCCTTCATTGCGTATAAAAGAAAATGAGCACAACTCCATTTGATAACTTCGCTACTGGATGTAGGTTTTATTAAGGGCCAAGATCTCTGTAGTGTAAATGTTGGTAACATGCGTGTTTCTTTCTAAAGATGGGCCCTTTGATTTTATTGTCTCTCCAAGCAGTGAATAACATGCATTGACATGCTGATGAGGAGGTTCCAAATGAAGAATATGGCCATAACTAAAATGATATTATTCTGTCCCCTCGAGGGAAGGTTTTGCTCTCAAATCCCAGCAGGAGGCACTTGTGATAAAACTCAATTTGGGACATTATCCTCCTCATGTTTATTTACTTTTCCCCTTTTTTATATATACAATCAATATGAAAATGGAGCCAAATGTATGTAATACCACATAAAACCAACTGTTTTCTCCCTCTCTTTTTTCTTTATGCAGCAGATTGAATCCTAAAAGCTTCTACCAATACGAGCACCGTGGAGTCAGGTTTATTTCTCCCACAGTAGTGCAGATAAAAAGCAGAAAATATACTTGGTAGCAGTGTGCAGTCTGGTTCTTTAGGTTAATTCGCATGGCCTATTTCAGACACCTGAATTAAGATGAAACCTATAACAACCTAGAGAGCTTATTTCTTTCCACTGATTATCAGAGGCACTATAATAAGCACCACAGATTTATATATCTATGCTGTAAATGTTTGCATTTAGTGAGATGTATCGTCACCCTATTGTCCAAGGGACTGATGTTCTTGGAGGACAAGACCTGGAGCTGTAGCCCATAGAAATTAGAAGCATCTACTGTTGGTAGATACTCCTAGTATACACTATTATGGTTTTGTCTAGATGAAAGAAGCCACATCCATCCGTGTGGCTGAGTGCATTCTGTTAGCACAGACAAAACTGGTCTCAGCACTGTGGTACTCTGCCAGTCTGGTTCTCTTAGCTATCACTTTAAGAGGATGTTCAACAGTAAAAAATAGTTCACGCCCAGATATAAACATTACCTTAGAGAAATTAGTCTTGTGAAGTGCAAACAATGTTTTTTCAAGGAAAATAGCTGGATATTTTACAAAGTTCCTTGTAAATGTGGCTCTAAGTTTTGCTTTTGTCTTTGCCAGATCAGTCTTCAGTGTTTAAATCCTGGGAACCTCTCAATCATAGACTTGCACAATTGAGTTAAGTTGTAGTGAAGTATCTCTATCAGATGCATGCAGAGCTAGAACAAGCTTCACTGTCCTAAACAAAGGGTTTGTTATCACAGTGGATTTAAGGCAATCTAAGGCTGTTTTCAAAGGGAGATTCCATGCTAACCACCAGTTCTCAACAGTCTCCACTGAGGCATCAGAGAGCTCCTGAAATATCAGAATAAGTATATCAGGAAAATAGTTCTGAACGCAAAATCCGGTGCCTTTCTGATCCACCTAATCACTCAGCCACATGGTTGTAAATTCAGGATAAGGAAGAGAAACAGGAGAGTTGCTCCAGAATTGCTTCTGAAGAAAATGCTCCCTTAATTAGCTGCATGGACTTAAACTAGATTGATTTGTACATGTCATTAAACCACAGTCTTAAGAAGAATTCAGAGTAGAGCACTTTTCTGTTACTCAGTCTTTCTATGAAAAAAAAAACCAAACCCTCAGGAAAATCAGAGTCAAGTCAATGGGAATAGTTTAAGCCAATATTGTGAGAATGTTGTGAGCTCTCCACTCTCCAGAGAAGGAAATTCCATCAGAGGAGAATGAGTCGAAAACCTTTATCACTACATGGCTGGAAACTGTGATAACGTGACTTGGCATGACAAACTCCCTTCCCTTCAAAAGCCTGAGCAATGTCCATTGTTAATCTTCTACCTTTACATCTTTTTACACTGAAGTAGAAATGTAGCCTGGCAGGAGAAAGTGAGAGACGCTCTGTGTGATATATAGATGACCATACTGAAATAGTACCACTGGAACTGTAGCTGATGAAGAAGACCCTCTCACTTAGCCAAGCTCTATATTCACTAATAAATCATCATTAAACCGCCAGGCTGGCCCAAGAACTGCATGGTCATTAAGACTTTCATAGTGCATTAGGAAAAAAAACAGACCTATTAACTGAACTTCATGCACCAAAATGCCTGTGCAGATGCATGGATGATGTTAGGAGCTCAGCTACCCATACCTGAGTTAGAATAAGTGTCTGATAGAGTAAGGATTATTCTCTCTAAATATATATATATATTAATATAGGTTTTAGGTTTAGGATCCTCTCCTACCAGAGAGGATGTAGAACCCTGGCTGTTTGCTTTCTGGACAGATAATGTCTGTAATAAGTAATCATTAGATTACTTCTTATGAGAAGAAAAGTGAGATAGCACAGCAGGCAAATTGCATTTCTCAGACTGCTCCAAAAAAAAAATAATTTCGGTAGGTTTTTGGTCTAAAACTGGAGATGCATAAAGGAGCGGTCTGATGGCAATCTCTCAGAATACCAAACATGGTGGTAACTGCTGGGGGTAGGTTCCTACACGAAGAGAGAGCAGAAAAGTATATGGCAGGAGGGAGTTTCTGCTGATGATGTACATGAAATTAGATGCCTAAATCCCAAAATGAGGAAAATTTATATTAACTGAACCAGCTTCTCAATATTCTGCAGTAAAGTTTTTTCACTGCCTAATTGTGATTGTGCTGCAGAGTGTCTCAATGCTGACAGAATTCCACAAGTCAATACCTACGTGGCTTTTGGGATCCACAAATTAACCCTTATTCCACCTGTCTGACTTGAGGATCTTGCTTTTGTAGGTGTTTTTAGAGCACATCTATCAGGTTGGATTATGTTCAAAATAGGATCACACCATCTCCTGTCTCCTCCCTACCTAGGGCTCCCCTGCTTTTGATGGATTAAACAGGGGGGTGTTAGCCAAATTCCTTCCAGTAGAAACAGGGACTAAACCCAGGTTTTCCATATATGAAATAGATACTTTTAAGGTGTGATTCCTCTGATCCATCCTAGAAGAGCGTCTTTCTTTCTCTGGACTATAAAGAAACTCTCAGGCAACTCATTGTCACATAGACACTGGCAGGTTATTTCCAGATTATTTTAGACTGATCCCAGATGTATTAGTTTATGACTAACATGGAAATACTCCAGTGACCATCTTTAACATCACTGCTTTCCTCTCCCCCACATTTCCTACCCTAAAGCATTTTCTTGTCCCCACTTCAAGAAGTGATAATGGTTCCTTTTACTGCAGTTTTGCTTTTCCTTCCCCCTTTCCAAACTGAGTTTTCCCAGATATTAAAGTGTGAAATTCTGCAGATCGATTCACTTAAACATAACTGAGAATATTGTATATTCAGGCAACACGATAGAAAAAGGATTGTAGCAGTGACATGCCTTCTAGGGCATATGTCCTCTATCAGGGATCATTTGATGATAGGGATCTGGTAGAAGTCAACACCTTATGATATCACGAAATCTTTCTTTGTGGCCTCATGTACCAAGCCTTACCTGCCCTGGAATAAAAATCATCACACTGCCCTGCCCACACTTGAGATGGTGGCACCAGGAGAAGGGTGCAGGAAAAGGGAACAATAAGATCGGCCTAATATGTGGAGTATACAGGCTGACATATCTCATCCTGAAGTTACAGTGCTCTTTGGGATTATGACAATGCTAGTCAGTGGAACAATGCTGGGCATGGATGGAGATACTGGATCTTGACCGCCTTTGTTCTTAACTCATTAGATTGAAGCCTGATACACAGTTAAGCATCGCAAAGAAGTGATGGCCAAATAACATGTTAAAACGAACCATTTCCAATATGATGTTTGGAAGAGGTCATCCTGGTTTGGAATCTGGGAGAATATCACAGTATGAACATAGTCAGAGTATGCAAGCTGACCTCGCATGGAGAGCAAGGAAGGCTTCATTCTCCAGCCACATTGTACAAACTGGGAAACATGGAGTTTGTTACCCTTCTGGTCTCTTCAGTCCTTTCAGGACTGGGAGTTTAGGGTACTACTTCCAGAGCTAGACATTGTCTCTATCTCAGCACTTACAGGAGGTTGCATATTCAGCTTCTATATATATACCACACCCATAGGCACCTTCATGGTGAGTGTCTCAATTTGGAGGAATTTCAGACCTGTGCTACTCTTACAATAAGTCTGAAGAATCTGAGCTATGTTGGATATTAGCTGTGCACAATTTGAACCTGCAACCAAAGTCCAGTGGATCTGAAGTATTCAGGATGTGCATGAGCAGTGAGACCAATTCTATGGATTCAGTAGGACTCACTCCATATGATCACTCAGCCTGCACAGCGACGGTGGCCATCTGCAGAGGAGTTCCAGATAGCAGTCTAGTCCAGTTGGGATTGTTCTAGTCCAAGCTGTTGAATGTTGGAAATCAGAGACGAGCATATTATAACACAAAAGATAGAAGGAAAGAAGAACATAAACCCATTCTGAACTTTCCTCTCCCTGTGCTCATCCCCAGTGCCAGTGTTATAATACTTTCCTCCCATCAGCTTTCGAAACTGCTCACCCAATTGCACAGCAAAACAGTTCAGCTCACTAATTTAATGAGAACTGTCTTATTTTTGGCCAGGTTATTTTTCAGCCTCATGAGAAGCTTGAGTTGGTATTATCATGCCATGTGATGTACGTAAAGCCTGGCTCAAGGTGAGTGAGAGAGAAAACAGCTCCTAATCCTTTCAGTTGCAATGAACAGTTAATTCAACTCAAGCTGCTTGTGAAACAGTCCCTTAAGCTATTCTGGAGATGTCTAACTGAGATCACAAGGATGGCCTGTGACAGAGCAGGGAGCTGACTCTTCGCTGCTCAAGCTCTAAGCTAAAAATTAAACCACTTGTCTTCCTTTCTTTTTCATCAGCTTAGTGCCTCTTCATGAGAGATATTTGCCATTTTTGCAACTTCGCCCATACTGGACAAATTGTGCTGAGTTAAACAAACCTATTTTAATCCAATCGTGAGAAGTGTATGAGTACAAGCACTGAAATGGGTTCATCAGTGTTGCACAGCATGACTGGAGATTGGACGCACCATGAGGGACAGTTTTCCATTCGATAGTCTGTTGGTCTTCCACAGTAAACCAAGCTAGAAATTGGTTAGTGGTGCATAGTAATTCTTGTACTGGGACAGGTTGGGGACAAAGCCCGTGGCAATACCTGAAAACAGAACACCTCTTTTCCTGAGTCGTTGTCCTCATTTACCCAGATCTTTAACATGGGTGAACTGGTGGGAACATGCACCAGGGAGTTTTCAGTAACCTAATTACGTCTGAAGTGCTGTATTTAGGCAGGTTCGGCAAGTTTAGAGCAGAAAAAGCCATAAAACCTTGTAAGGCCTGAAAAAGTGAGTTCTGATTCTCCTCACATTGTATATTAGGAACAGCACCACTAAATGTACATCAGTTATTTGGAAATGTGAGAGCCCTGTAGCTTGGCCATGAACCTGGAGAGATGTACTTTGATAAAGCTAGCGCAAATGAGAATAGAAACAGTTTAGGGCCAGGTATTTTGCTTACGGGGAACGAATTTAATCTTCCAGTTTAGGGCTGGGGATCCCTCATTTCAGTTTCTTGACATCTCCAGTGGTTTGGGGCAAAACATCTAGGCTCAGCTACTCACATATATGGGATTGCTTGCCTGGACTCCAGTGATTTCAGTGGGAACTGAAGGTCTTTGAGTTTCCAGACCTTGGTTGCCTTAGCTCCCCAAATATAAAACTAGACATAACGATACTTCCTACCTCCTTGGGCTGTTCGCAGAAAAATCCTTAACAGACTGAGGTGCTTACATGTTTAGTACAGACATACAAGCCCCTAAGACAGGCAGCTAGTATAAAGCGTCAAAGTACATATGCTTGATTTCTACAGCCTTGCAGGCATTTGCACCTGCACAAAATGAGTGCCAAATAAAAATAAAACTCGGTGTAATATCATTTGTGTACACTTTTTACAAAGACAAATGATTACACAAGCTGCGAGGCACTGACAGTTGAAAATATAGGCACATCTCAATATCCAGGAGCCCTGTGTTTTCAAACATTGATTATAAACAGATCTGAAGACTCAGCCCAAAATAAAGGTTTGCTTTTCCTCTTAGGTAAATGTTTTTCTTAAGGGGCATGTGAACAAAACCTTAATTTTATTTTGCTAATTACTTTTGAGGACACTCAGGGTTCTGTGTCCCTTTTTACAATATATATTCATGGTAGCTACTCTTCCATTAATTATCCCAATAGGAATAAATATTCTCAACATAATAGCATCATATCCTATTGTAGCAGGGAAAGATAATATTTTTTCTGTATTTATGAGTGACAAATAGAAAAAACCCTGAGAAAAGTAAGTTACATTATTGTGTCTTGTTTAACTAGTGCCCCCTCTTGTGGTATTTTGGCAGCAATACCAAACCCCAAAATGTTTTCCTAAAATGAGAAAAATACAGGGTACAATATAGGTTCATTTCAGAGGAGTTTTAAAAAGAAGATATAGTAAGATAGATTAAATGGTATTAGATGCATAATCAAGAGGAGATCTGTCGGGTATCACTATTAGATTAAAGGACAATGTTAAGGGGACGTGGTAGAAAGGATGCAGCAGATAGGAAAATATGTTGTGCCTAGCTGCTAAAATCATTACCCTTCCTTTCTGAACTGGACTTCTCACTCGTGAACAGCTAACTGACATTTTAATTACAACTTTTCTGAATACACAACTCATCTGAACATCCTGTGTCTCCTTACTGTCTTTACTTTCCCTCCTATCTCTCCTGACCATCTTTCTTTTTTCTTAGTTTCTATTTCATCTGTGGCATTAGTTCTGCAGTTTTTCTGCTCTCCAACTTTTTTTTTCCCCTGTTATTATTCTGCAGTTTCTCTGCTCTCCAACTTTTTTTTCCTTGTTATTATCTTTGCAAGCCCCACAGACATCTCAGGTCCAAAACAACGTCCTTTTTTTTTTTTTTTTTTCCCCTTGTTTACCACCCCCAGCTTGCCTTTTCAGAACCACTTCTTAAAGACTCTGTGCTGATGCAGCATTGATTTTCCTTTCAGATTAATTGTATTTGTGCTTGCAGGAGCAGAAGGAAAAATAACCACAAAATGACCATTTTGAACAGCGACTTGCAGGATTCTTCATGGAGAAGTTTTAAGCCAGTAGATGTATCTTGTTCTACAGGGATCTCTGTCAACTTCTCTTTTTATGCATTTAATGTTCTTCCCTAGCGATAGCCTAAGGGTGCTTTCACTAAACAATTAATGTAAGGCATCTCCTGGGAACCTAATGGGTATTTAGCAATAAGTTCACTTCCAGTGAATTGTATAATGTGATATTTTGACAATGGATATAGTGAGGTTCTTGAAAGGTGAAGTTTTCTCCAAAGAAGCAATAAAATATCTAACAGAACTTTTGATAGCGTTTTGTGGGGTGGGATAGGATAGAGAGTGGGTCAGAAGGAGTAGGTAATTTAACAGTGTGTTATGTGCTGTTGTACAGTATGTTCTTTAATTTTAGTGTCATCCTGTAATAATGTTCACTTTCACTAATACAATGTACAAGTCGTAATCTATTAGCGAAAATAAAATTTACTGTGACATTTGATATGAAAGCCGCTAGCAATGAAGGATGTAGTACTGCAAGTGATATTTGTATTATGTTAATAAAAAATGATATTAACATATGAAACTAATACTAGGCAAGGAAAAGTGTTTAATATTAAGGCTTGAAATGCAGAAAGTAACATGAAATCTCCAATCTGGTCTGATAATGCTGTGTACAGAATCACTTCACTGAGAAGACTGTAGGCAGTAAGTTTTTTGAAAGATAATTTTTAATTGTTATTAAAAATAATGCCAAGAATTATCACAACAATAATTTAGTATATTAATCCAGCCTTTTAAGTATAGGTGTCATTTTAAATAGAAAATATTATAGTCTGTGCATTCAGAATTGGATTATTCTACTAGAATTATTCTCACTGCTTAATCTAAATAAAACTAAAACTTCAAAGATGTGATGTAGGATTTTGTGGCATTTATCTGTAATGTGACAGCTTGCAAACTGCAAAATACGTACAGCAGTTTAGAATTGTGTGTGTGTGCAACATTTTTACAGAGACAGTCTTCCGTAGGGTACAGCATGATATGATTTCATAAAAAATAAGTTGCATGCAGGAATGTACATAAAATCAGCTTCGCCATTTCTATTTACTCGCTTGAAGAAGAACAGGTTGGGGAGGTCGTTTTATTAGTGTGCTTTTTTCTAAGAGAACAGTGTTATAACAGAACTGAATAAATTTGAGTCTATGATACATTTCTGTCAAGCACATACACACATATATAAAGACAGACAAATAGAATGAAAAAGAGATAGATTTGAAAGGAAAATGGACAATATTTTTACACTGTTTCAAATGCTATTCCAAGAAGCAAAATTAAAGTTTTATTTTAACCTTTCATTGTTCTCGTGCACAAAACAATGAACATCCTAGAAACAGTGAAACTACAAGAAACAAAGCAAAAGCAAGAAAAAAGTTCTCTTAAACCTGTTAATCCACCTAACCCAGTTTTACTTTCTTTTTGCTAATAAATTTAAAAATAAGAATTATTGATCAAGGTGAACTGTATTTACAGATTCACTGCAGATTTTCAGTTATCATGTACTGTTGATTTTATTTTCCTTCTAAAACAGAATTGTGAAAGGTAATTGTACTCAGAGTGCAGTCTACATAATACCTAACAGCAATAGCATACAGCAAATGGCCCTAGAAGTGCTTTATTTCACAGGGTAGTGTCTGCTCTTCTCAGGCTTTATGGCAAAATTAAGCTCATTATCATATTTTTTAAATTTTTTTTTTCAAATATGGAAAACAATATGTTAAGATTTAACAAGGGCATTTCTAAGCAATGAAAGCATGCAGGTTCTCTTGTTTTTTAAAAGGAGCTATTGCCATCAAAACCAATGACAATTCTAATATTTAACATTCATTCCATAAAAGAGCAATAAAACATAGCTTACATATGTATAATTTTTTGCTTTGCTAAGTTTTCAAAATCAGATAGTAAATCATAGTCTTACAGCAACACTCATACCAATTTCTAAGTTTCTAAAGATGATCTGAATTATTGCTAAACTAATATATGGTCAAAATAACAGAAACACAACAATAAAAAATGCAGCAGGGGAAAATAACTGCAGAAGCTTTTTGTGTGGTTATTGAAGTAGCACCCTTATGGCAATAATTTCTGTTCAATAAGCATAGCCTAAGAATTTCCAAGTAATGAATTTTAATAGCTGAAACTGTAAATAAACAGTCATTACTTTCTACAAAAAATGCCAGATTCTCTGCTGATGGAAAGTGGTGTAGTTCTGTTAGCATCACAGAACTCTGCTGATTTACACATACCAACAATTTTGGCCCATTTGTCTTAAAAAACATTTCTATTTGCAGGACAGAATACAGCAGAGCTGTCCCTTGCAATATAAACATTTTTCAGGTTGTTATTTGCAGACTGATTTATCAGTTTAGCACTACAATGCATTGCTTTAACATTCAGACATGACTGCAGTATTAGTCTATGTGCTAAATACAAGCATAAATAACAGTTTATGCCCAGAGCCCTAAACCTGTGTATATTCAGCCACTTGACCTTAATGATCTACTCAGAATTGCACATGAACACAAGCATTTGTAACCTTATGGTCTAACAGATCCTTAGCTCCTTATTTTTACAGAGGCAGAGCATAATCACAGTTAATCATGGTAAATATGGAGTGTCTTAACTGAGGTCTGTAGGATTGCTCAGGATTCATATCTGAACATTTCGATTAGCATCTGGCCTTTGGGGTCTGTATTTCAGTCCAGACTGCTTAGCAATATAGGGCTTGCTGCTCAGAAAGTATTTGACTGCAGAGAGATGCCTTTGTGCTTAAAATTATTTTCTTGAACTTATTTTAAAATCATCACTCATTTTTCTTTCTTCCTCTTTCCTTCTTTATTCTCTAGCAAGTGCGAGAGCCAAAACAGAGCCAAGGTGGACTTCAAGCATATTGCAACCCACACCTACCACCCTTTGGGTTCCCTCAGCAAACATCCAGTGTTGTCTAAAGCTCTTCTTCATGGCTGTTCCCTGGAGCGTTCCCACCTTCATTTTTATTTAACTCTCACTGGGTCTTTATTCTGAGTTTCTCAGAAATTAGGCAGAAAAATGTCCGAATTCCCTCACTTATCTACAAACAAATCTAACAACTGGAAACTCACTTTACTGACAGGACTCCAAAGTAAACTTTATATCTCTCTGGAGAACACTCAGAGATGACTGAGTGAGCTGGGTGCAGGGCATGGTGCAGAAAACACTCCGCTACAACTGATGGGGAAAACTCATGAATGGGAACCACTTCAGAGGGGCTGGAAAAACTGCAACCAAGGGCACAGCTATTAGTCTGAATGCTCCAAGAAGACGAAGACCTGGGTTCTGGTCAAGGGATACTATCTGTACCTTGTCAGTCAGCCTTTTTTTATTATACTCATCAAAGCACCATAAGTGAGGATCAAAGTCAGCAGTTCTTTTTTTCTTTTGAGGGAAAGTTGTTTTGTTGGGGATCGTATGACTAATAATTTTGTAAACTTTCCATGTCAACTTATTTTGGAGTGTATCTGCATTTTGTTAGATAACTAAAAGATGTTGCCATTAAAAAATAAATAAATAAAAATAAAGCCCTTTACTAAGAATACTCTGCTTTTCTTCTAATTTTTTCAACAAAAGTTACACTCTCTATGGAAAGTACTGAGTTCTTGTCTTGCTTATAATAATGCTCTTACAATACTTCTTTACTACACAATGGATTTAGAGATTTTGCTGAACAATGCTTTTATTGTTCTTGCAGAAAGCTGAATGCTGCATGTGAAATATTACATTTAATTGCCAAGCTAATCAAAACCAAGTTATCAGTTATTCAAAACAAACCCATGTTCCACTCTGTCCATTTTTATCAATAATTAAGTACTTAAAAGAACAAGAAACATTACTGGAATTAAAATAAAGAAATAAATTGCTGCAGTTTATAATGAGCAGGAAGAATCATACAAATAGTCTGTCAGTATTATTTTGTCTTTTTCCATTATATTGGAAAAGTGAAAAGAATTTACAGATTAAATTTCTGCTTATTAAGCATTTCATCCATCCGTGATTTATTTTTAAAAGACAGATGAACTACTTTCTCCATTAAACACACAGCAAATTCTTCAGTGTTACTGACTGCAAGTTGCCATTTTTTGAGGCAACACCATCACTTACAAGAACATACTGGAAAGCTATTTTCTCATCTTCTGAAAAGTATGGGAATTTTTTAAGCTAGCTACATCCTATTAGGACTGAAACTTCTGAGGTATGCTTCTCGTCATAATGTGGCATGAAAATTTGATCTAGTGTGATAACTCAGTAAATATGTGGTTCTTGACTGTAAAACCAGTTAAAACCAGTTTGAATTTGTATATTAATAAATTATAAATTTGTTAAGGCATTTATTAATTTACTAATAAGGAAAGGTATGGATAAACAGTGGCTCAAAATTAATGGAAAATGACCAAATAATAGGTGCCAGAGAGAATACAAAATGCAGTGAGAAAATGGTACACACATGTTTTTTCTTGCTAAGACCTGAAAATGTACTCATGTTGGGTGTTTTTCCAAAAACAGCCTTCTCAAGCTTGTAGTAATAAAAGCCTTCATGTTTTAATGGAAAATGTAAATCTAAATGCATTCCTAACTAAGCTGCTTTATAATTAAATCTGCTTCCTTTTCCTTTTGAAGTAATTGAAGACTCTTTGAGTTTCCAGAGGGAAATGCCCCACCTTAAGTTAACCAAGGCATCAGATCACTTACTTGAAATGAGAAGGAAAATTCAAACACCTGGGCTGAATCAGGCAGTGCAGAGACAACCTGGGTCTCTCCTGTCCCAGGTGAATGCCTTAGCCCTGGGCTATTGGCTGTTCTCCAGCATGCCTATAGCCGGACAGAAATTCTTTCTTGGACCTGAGAAACCTCTCCCAAAGCAAGATGTGTTGACAGAGTTATTTTCCTAGAATGTATTTTTGTTATTGACAAATCATCATTTTATAAATAACTGTTCAAACTAGCTCTGCTATCCACTGTGCCCACAACTAAGCATATATATAAATTTTTCCAAACCAGGAATAAAAATGATGGCACTCAGGGCCCTGATAGTGATGTCTATGCTCTGTGAGTAATCTTATTGCCTTTAATGGTGCATATAAATTTTGACTTGACCAAAGGCTTAATGAGTTATGACTTACACTTTCCAAGTAAAAGTCCATCCTGTGATAGGCCCAGTTATCCTAGCTCTTAGGCTAACAGCAAGTACTCTAAGGGTGGTGTCAACAAAGGCTAATGCTAGCCTACAGCACTTGGTTCTGTTGGGTCAGAGGAGAGAAATACACTCTTCCGGAAGGGGCTTTCCTTAATCGCTCCCTGAAGGAGCCTGTCTCTCTCTCCCTGTTTTTTCCTGAGTATAGGACAGCTCAGAGATATCCACCTCTTCAGGCTAAAATTAGCCTTTGTGAATTCTCCCCTGCAGATCTGTTTAGATGCACACACATATATGAACAGAAATGCTTTTGCTACATAAAACCCTGAGAACATCAAGCTACTTTGCTTTGCTCCACCTTTAATAACACTGTTGTCCTCCCAGAAAACTTTACTAGTGACAGTGTAAAGGCAACTGTTACCCGGTCACATTGACTACTACTTAATCAAGATCACTTGGGTTAAGTCACTTGGGTTGTCTTGCAAAAGACACATGCAATTTCAAACAAAGCGATAGAAAAATAAAAGTGAGCTGTAGGAGAGTTTAGGGACAAATGCAGTGCACTTAAGTGAATGAATGTGAAGTTGGCTGTGAGCTGTGAGCACTCTGAATGCCTGAATGTAGAAGCTCCACTGAAGACGTTTAGCACACACAAGACTGAGCCAGTATATTACTAGAACAAAAGACATAAACTTCAGGTTGGAACCCACATTGTGTACTTTGCTCTGCATTTCCAGTAAAATGCCATTTTTATTTGGGTAGATGTGTGGGGCTAGGATTCTGCCTGGTTAGTACTTACACATCCAGGAAACAAATAAAATAATATCTGCTCTGAAATAGCACTAAAAACGATTTCCAGTTAAACTCCCCTAGGCCTCGAGAAGAATGATCTACCCCTTCTCTTCTTCCTTCTTTCTGAAGTCAATGGCCAAATTACAAACGTGCACTTCTTCAGTGAATTAAGCATAGACCTCCAAATCTCCCTTAAAAGAGTTTGAGAACTTTTCATATTCATCCTAAACTACTCTGTATGGTAGAAATCAGCCACAGGAACCACTTGCAATGATCAAAAATCAGTTTTGGATAATATTTTCTCCTTGATTTCTCCTCTTTGTCCATTTGCATGACAAGTACTCAGGAGCTGCTTTTTGCTCTGTTATACTTGATTTTTACATATTTCTGTTAATCATTCACTGGAAAAAATTATCTCATATCTTTAGTTTATCTCGTGTTCAGTTGCCAGGATGATAGTGTATCTTACAGCCAACCTTTGTCTTATGTTATTGTTGTATTAGCTGATAATATAGCAAGAACCAACCTGATGACTCAGGCAGTGCTGACAAACATCTTTTTCAGGAGGTACTGATCAACTGTGGCATTTGTTTCTTCCTATATGTTGGTTAATTGATTAAACTGTGAAAATATACCTCAACTCTTATGATTTAGTTTTAGATAGTCCTGCAAGGAGCAGGCAGTTGGACTTGATGATCCTCACTGATCCCTTCCAACTTGAGATATTCTATGATTCTGTGACCTCTTATAAATTCGGTTCTTATCCCTCCAGTGGTTGCAGGGTGAAAAAAGACACAAAATAACACATTTTCTGAAGGCTTAAAATAAATACAATATTAATGCCTTTGACAAAGACAAAATGCTCACAGTATCCCCAAAATAGCATGCAAACAAAATATTCCATTAGACGTTCAGCCTTGTATAGTGAAGAACCAGTCTAAATCTGCTTCAGGAGAAGTATGGACAGACAGACAGGGAGCTAAGTAACATACTTAGAGGTAAAGATATATTATTTTTACAGCTGTCAACCCCACATACTGTTTTAGGATCTGAAAGTCAACCCATTCTCTTTCCATCTCATACCTCATCAGAAGTGACATGGTTTCTGGAATCACAATTGCTGACTGAAATCAGTGGGCAGCTTGCCACTAACTTTATTGGAAACTGGATCAACTCCTGTTAACAGTGCAGATCACAACACAGGTGCCAGCCCACAGTCTCAGAAGTAGGTTGAGTCTGTAGAACTAACTGGAATCAAAGGCATTCATCAATTAGGGGGTTTTGGTCAAATTAAGAGTCATGAAAAAGTTGCAATTATAACCTAATCAATTCCTAACCAGGACCGAGATTCATGAAAAGATTTCAGTTCTCCCACCCTGCTTGCCCTCCCTCCCAGAGGTACATCCTTGCAGCACTAATAAAATGACCAGTTACATGTGGTATCTAACAGGTGAAAAAACTCTTTTTGAAACTAGTAAGTTGTCTTTTTTTTTTTCCCCTTCCTCTCACAATAGCAAGTACCAACTGCTGTTCACCTTCATTACTAGCTTAGCTTTACTCTCTGAGAACTCTGCAAAGCATAGCAGGTTACCAGGGTGCCAACAGCTGTCACCAAGGATGGCTGTGGAAGTGGCTTGTCTGCAACCCACGTATCTTAACATCTTTCCCTGAATCTGCAGGGATGGTGCTCCTGTCATTATCCCTCCTAGTGATCACTCTGTTTTACAACTATGACAACATGACATTTGAGGGGACTAAAGACATGAGTCAGCTTGTAGTTAAACCAGTTTATTGCTTCCTATATAGACAGGGAACCGACTGTGTCAGTAATGCCACGCACATGGCCTTGTGCACACCATGGGAAAAATTGCTTAAAAATTGTCTTGTTAAATTTGAAATGTTAATAAAAAAGAAAAAAGTTATCATAATTTTGCATCCCTTGTGGTAATCGCATGCATGTAAACTGCTTGTCACAGAATACATAGAAGTATGTTTTTCTGAGTCTGCAGGTAGCCCACCCTAGATGTAAAAAAAATATTTTTGAGAATAAGAGCTGCCTGCATAAATATGCATTGAATCATGCAGCAGTTTGTGCAATACTTATAAAATGTCATTAGCTACTGATTAATGACATTTTGGGTTGAAGGATGCAGTCGATGGATTTAGGGAAAAATCCCAAGCTGCTCTAAATAACTTGGGAGTCTGTAAAGGTTGGAGTGTTTCTTACCCACTTCCCAAAGCTGCTATGTCATACAACAGCCTCCTGCAATGCACATACGTGTTCTGAGTACAAAATTACATAGCACAAGTGAAACTGAAACATGAAGGGCAGATCAAAGCTTAATGAAATTAACTTCAGATTAAATACTCCCAGGGATGTATGACTCATCAGAGTGATTGATTCAGTAAGAATACTGAACTCCAAGGGGCTATTCATTCCATAGTAAGTGTGATTTCTGGAGGCCATGAATTTCTCAGTGCTTACAAAAGCAATGTAAAAGGCTAGCTTAGTCTTAATACCTACCTCTTGGATTCCCAGAATTAAGTGAGGTGACTCTGATGATTGAAGCTTTATGCCTTATGAAAGCTTTATGAAAGTTACTTGTGCTATATAAAGACATAAAGTAAATAAATACATAAATCCAGCTTTGCAGGATTTTTGGTTCTTTCACTGCTACTTTGTCTTCATGTTTATTTATCAGTTTAAAACTGTTCTATTTTATTACATAATTTTGTGTGTGGAGGAAGATTTTCTTTTAGTCTGCTTCTTCAAGAGAAAAAAAGACTTATATGAGGACACTGTGTATGAACATGTCATTGCCCCTTTGCCATCTCCCAATAACTTTGAACCCATCAGCCAATTTCAGTGAGAAGCTTGATATCAGTCTACAGATCTCAGAGATGTTAAACCTAATAAGTTTCATAACTGTGAGTGAGTCTACTCCACAAGAAGACCCTAACAAGGTTTCTTTTTTATTAAACACCAGCAAATCCAACCAGAAGTTTTCATTTTCTGGTTTGGCACTTGGTTAAACTCTTCTTTATTTTGCATGTCTAGGGAACTCTGCAGAATAGGTAATGCTACGTTATTACTAATGGCATTATTTGTTCTTTTCATTTTTTTGGATAGTAGTAAAGTGTCCACTATTTACTTCATCATTAGCTGAAGGAACTGAGTGATCTTGAATGTGTATTTGTCATATATTTGCTGAAAGTAGCTATACAAAACTTTGGATTCTGTTTTAAAAGGGTTTTGCTTACCATGTCCACCAGAAGGTGTAGACTTGGTATCCTGAAGGCTACACAAAACAAATAATAAATAACAATGATATGCAGCTTTGATATGTGTTTTAGCTTTTCATCTTGAAAAATCCTATCTTATACTTGTTTGTTTCTGCTTCATCATATTTATAGAATCTGTAATAAGAGGCAGCTGACAACAGAAAAATGAGTGTACTTTTTGACATTTGAAGAACTATTTACATTAGACCTGTCTTACATAGTGTAACAACTGCTTTAAAAATCCTTACTGTGAAAGTAAATCTGACTTCGCAGAGCATGATATTTCAGAGAGAAAAGGGAGGAATGGAGAAAAAGAGGGCAAGAGGACAAGCTGACAGGAAAGAGGGGATGAGGAAGAGAAGGAGGGAGGAAGGGAAGAAGGAAAGAAGGAAGAAAGGAAGTCTATATTTTTCTAAATTACTTAATAACAAGAAATTAAGGCTGTCATGCATTCTTCTATGTCATTCAGAATCGTGCTTGGGACAGTACTTTTTCTTGATATGTACTCTTTTTCCATTTGGAAATTTTGTTTGGGAGAAGAGGAAATCTAGCCAATTCTCTGCAGTTTCCAGTGTCAGACATTCAATCAGAACATGGTTTCTGCCGCTGTTCCAAAGCCACAATATGCAAATAAATTGCATATAATGTGATGCAACAAATCCAGCAAGGCTTGAATAGAACAGACTTTTTTTTTGCCCAGTTTGCAGGACTTGTGCCAAGGCTGAGATGCATCTTGATATCCACATACTGCTCCTGGGTCTATATTCCTACCTAGCCTGTATTGCTACCTGGTGTATTAAGAGTGAATGCAAACAAGTTCTAGACACAGTCTGCAGCAAGTTCTCTTGATTTCACAGAGGCAGTGTCCATACATGTTTTTTAATGTGTTCATAAAGATGTTTTTTAATATAGGCAAAACAGATAAAACATCTAATGACAGAAAATTTAGAGTAGTAAACTGGGCCCAGTAAGAGACTCTATAATTCTTCCATCTACTTTGCCTCTGTGGAAGAGAAAAATAAGTTGTTGGTGGTGCAGGATATAAGGCCCATATGACTGATCTCTGCCTCTGACCAGCACAGTAAAACAAAGATAGCCTTTTAATTCCTTATATCGCTGTTTTTGCAAAAGGAGGTATCAGGATTTATGGGTTAATGAATCTTTCGTTGCTCCTGAAAGCAATAGAGACAACTCACATGGCTATTCCAAGTAACAGCAGGGCATGGCTTTCCCAATTCTTTGGGACTTCTGATCCCAGATGCAGTTTTTGCCCACCAGCTCCACCTGAATTGCTTTACTGAATAACCTTGGACTGTCTTTTCAGGTATTGCTTCATTTGCTGATAAAACACATGATTTCTTGTGTTGAAGGTGGCAATTAAACAGAAACTTATTTTGTTCAGAAATACTCTTCTGATATGGCCATACAAATCAGGCTACTCAGTTTCACAAGCAGTTTTAGATAAGGAAGGTAAGATGTACTACATATGTTAAGGCTGGAAAGGGGTATGGAGTTTAAATATAGAACAGGAAAGAAAATGAGTAGGAGGAAACAGGAAGATGGGTTATGTAGGCAATTCTGGTACTTTAATCTAAAAAGACCATGATTAATAGATTAAAGGCCAGAAGGGACCACTGTGGAAATTTAGCTTTACCTCCAATGAACTTCAGGGAACTCTGTTTTGTGTTGGATTTGACTCAAAACTGTTGCGATTGGTACATGCTTGCAGAACATCAGGGTAAATCAAGCTTGATACAAAGATTCCCAAGGTATCTTTTCCAAGTTGGTGTAATTGCCTTTTACTGTATGATGAAAGTTGTTATTTCTCCATCTAATGGTGTTTTGAGAACGCTGAAATTAGGATTCAGGAAAATGTCTGCAAATAATCAGTTTGTGTTGACTCATGTTGTTTCTTGGTTTTATATTATTGCTTTGTATAACCAGTATCTGCTTCCTTGTTGAAAATAAAAATGAAGATTAAGATAGGGCCTTGGAAATCTGCTTTCAACATGGTAACCTAAGATGTGTAATATAAATTATTATATCTTTTGCATACAAGATAATGTTGAATTTTCATTCCAGAGAGAAACATTGCATCTCTGTAAGGATTTATGCAAGTCCATCTATAAAGGGTATGAATGCCTTCCACATTAGAGGAATAATAACAAAGAGAGTTTCTTTGTTGTTATTGGATTATTATGATGATGATGATGATGCAAAACACTTCTATCATCTGTGTGATACAGAAAATTAATTAAATGTTAGCACAATTGAGAAGTAATTATGACTTCTTGGCCTTGATTTGGCAAAGGGTTTAAGCACGTGTTTGGAGTTAACAGAGCAGTGATCCTGTAGAAAGAATTCTTCATGTGGTTAAAACTAAGCAGAAGTGTTTTGCTGAACTATGGCTGTGATTTCTGTTTTACAGACTGGAAACTGCACTCCAAGCATACTTATATTTTGTTTCAGCCACAAAATTCCTGCTGAGTTCAGGGGGACTGGAACCTGGTTCACTGAAGATGTTATACAATTTGTTCATGGCTACAAAGAGAATACTAAATATCCATCTGGGCTATGCTGATGCTGGTGGCAAGGGTGACTCAAGCTATTATGAAACATCCATTCCAACAGTGTCCGTACATACCTTACAGCCATGAGGTTGAAGCATCATACACCATATGCCTTAATAAAATCCTGGCAAGGAACTTGTAAGATGGACAACTGTCCATTTGAGAGCAGATTTTCTCAGAGATGGGGACTGCATCCTGAACCGTTTAGTCAGTGCAGAAATTCTTTTTCCTGACTGAGGTAAATGGGGAAAACAAGGTGATAGCAGGGTTAAAAAAAAAAAAAAAAAAGGTATTTCTGAAGACTCTCAAATGAAGCAAGTCAGGCAGATAAATTACAGCTGTCAGCAAAATGGCAGGGTGAATAGAGTGAATATGAATTCAACTATATATTTAAAATAATGGGAAGTAAAAGTCAAACCTATTTGGAAATGGCATGGACTGAGCTGTGCTCTCTTGCAGTCATGATCAAGCCCAGTGAGTTGCTTGGTCAGACATAGATCCAGTCTTGCAAATACAGAAACACTGAAGCCAGTTTATATATTTATGGTTTGATGGGTAGGTAAGATTTTTCAGAACTGGGCCCATGGTTTGCATTCAGAAAATATGCTGAATATAATGCAACGCCTCAAATACAGACTAATCCTAATGTTGGAACTCATATTCTTAAGTCACTGAGGGCTGCATATGTCACCAAGGGCATTCCTCACTTAGGTGAATTCAGCTTTATCTGTTTTTCTGTGTATCTACAATTTATTTATCAGTATTTTAAATGTCTAAAACCTATCCATCTGGTAGATTCTAGTCACATTCTAAAAACTATGGAAAGAGATATGTTTCTCCAGAGGATGTTTCATCACACCAGTTTTAGAATCAACTTCTGAAAACATCTAATACTCCACCAACTGTAAGGAGAACTTAAATGGCAAACCAGAATGGGCACCTAATTTATAGATGATTAAAGTTAGATGACAAATCCCAATGGCCGAATTTCTAGAGAAGTATATAAAAGTACCAAATGGCTTGGAGTTTTATAAAGTTATGTTATTGTTCTTATTATTATCTAATAAAGACTTGTTATAATTAACAATTAATTATTTGTCAAGAAAGTCAGATATTTCCTCTAGACTGCTGTTCTACTTCATCATATTATATGGTTACAAAACTAATATTTCATGGATTTCTGACATATAATTTAATAAAGTAAAGGTTATCTTTTTTCCAGTTTTGTTAAATTTTGTATTATTATTTTGTAAAAATTTTCAATTCTTCATGAAAACCTAAATCTGAGTAATTGAAGAAGCAGCTGATGAAAACCTTGAAATAAATTCCATTTTTATTTGTGTTTGTTTAAAAATCACCGTTTGTCAGGCAGTCCTGTTACCATAAGTGAACAGTCAGTTATCTGGTTGTTTTCATTGTCTCTGCTACTGCTTCATTTAGAGCCTCCAGTGGTCCACACACTTCATGCACAACCAGCAAGAGACTTTCCATACTTCCAGGGGTCAGCAAGATAAACAAGCAAGAGATACAAAAAGCAGGAGGTGAAGCAATGGGAGAGCAAGGTCTTACCAAAGAACTGGAAGAACCAAAGAACTGAAATGTGTTCCGACATGCTTTCAGTGCCATGAACAAGCTAAAGATCAAATGTTGACAGAATTAGTGCTGGAATCAAAGACCATGGAGTTGGAAACAAAAGAGAGCCAGCAGGATTCAGCCCTCACCATGTAAGAAGAGATTATTACAAGGTCTGAGCCAAGGGGGAAGAAGAGGAAGAAGAGGAGCGTCGTAAAAGTACCTTTAAAGTGTCTGTGTTGAAGTTAATTGCTAAACCAGACCAAAGCACTGACACTATCCTCTTCACTGTCTTCTTCACTATACCGCTAGAACAGTCGTATACTAAGAACTGTCTTCTTTAGCTTGAATGTAAACAGGAGAGTGTGTAGGTAAAGATTAGAGAAACATTGAAATGCTTTTTTCAGCCTACCACCATGATACAATTTGGATCAGTTCACTGGTCTTTCTATTCTTGATGCTTTTTTGTCCTGTTTTCTCTACAGCTGGTGTTGTCAAGGACAGGGACTCTGGAACCCTGACCCATTTTTTGTTAATGGCCCCCAAGTTCATCTCCAGAAAAAGGTCATAGCAGAATGAATTCCTCTACTCTGTTGCAAGGAAATAGAAACATTTAGAAACAGAGAGAAGGTAACTTCCTTTTCCAGCCAAAAAATATAAAAATTTGTCAATGAAAAATATATAAATTTGTCAATGTTCTCTGAAGGGATGACACTAGCATTACTATTACTAGTAAAAAAAATATTTAAATATTGCAGCAATACAACCCTACAACCCCCTCCTCCCCCAGTAGTGCTACATATATCAAATACATGTTTGGTGTCAAATGGCCTAGAGTACCAAGATTGCCAGCAATATCCCTTGCCCGCTATAGGAGTGATTTTCTTTTCCTTACACAACTGGTAGTATACAGCACTTCAGAGACCACAAATATGTGGACAGAGATCTAAAATTTGTATCAGTCTGACCCCTGGTTTGTCTGCCACTAAATACAGTGCGAGTTCTTCAGCAAGAGTGGTGAGCAAGCTTCTTTATCAATTTCTGTGGGCCAAAGTTAGCAGAAATGCAAAACTTTTCTGCAGTCCTCTTTGTCTTTTCCTACTATAATTAAAACAACAACAGAAAAAAAAAAAAAAAAAGTAGGAACTGTAGCAGTCAAACAATATTTCAGCATGTGAGAAGGAAGTACTGTTTCCTTCCTGGGAACAGAGCACACTGCTAGTCTATTCCAGAATGGACCAGTTCTCGGTGATGGTAATTGTGTAAGTCATTATGGATCTAGCTCAACTGGTATTTCTTTAGTTAAGCTAACAGAAATGAGAGTAGAAACTATTTTCCTTGGACACGGATTTTTTTTTTTCTGTTGAAGACATTGCTTTATTTGCTATTTTCTAAATATAATGTTGAAATATATTCTCCTTTAGAACAAGACTTTTTAGAGAAGGTGATGAGGATGTTTTGATATTGAATGACATGGTCATTTTGCTAAGATATTTGTAAATCTCAGTGGTTTAAACAGCAAGGATTTGAATATGATTTTTGAATCATATGTCCTCATTAGTGTTGCTAATTAAGAAGTGATATTCATGTAAGATGTGTGAACAACGAAATAAACCCAAATATAGTGTATTTTATAAAAGGAATGTTTGGCAAACAAAAATAACAAATAAGGCCAGACCCTATTTAATCTCAGTCTTGTCTGATTGTCAACACATTGTCTGCTGTAAACAGCATTTGTGGAGAATTTTGAACTGTTTGCAGATCATCTACCCTGGTTTTGAAGATGCTGCTTGTTATGTGAAAGAATTTGCTGTGTAGCTTGAATTAACTAATTTATTTTCATTGCCCATTGTCAATCTTCCAATAATTGCTTTTAGCTATTCACTGTTGCAGTATGTCATTAATAATGGAAATGTGCTGCCACTTATTCTAATATTATGTGAAAGATTTCTTACGATTTGAACAGGACTAAAATTAGGCTACAAAAATTGGTAGGATTCTAAATTTACATTTTTCAATAGACAAAACTATTCATTTGGCTTAAAGGATAAAAAAAAATCATTGCTGTCTGTAACTCAGACCTTTTTTTTTATTAAGTTCTATGTGGTTTTGTAAAACTTACAAAATCATTCTCAATATTTAGTAAAGGTCGGTGTTAGGGTTATTGAGTTTTTAAGGGAGATTTCAGTACTTTCATATACTGACCACAGATACATGAAAATACAAGCAGAGCAAATCACAAAGGAACAGAAGATGGAACAAAGCTTTCTGAACCAGTCTATACATGAGATATTGGTGTGAAGGTGGAGGTTCAATTCACTTTTTGTTTAGGCTTTGCTCATGGCCCTGAAATGTGGTACTCAGGCTCTGACTGAGAGGTCTGGTGTTTGTAAGATGCAGCAAGAGATTTGGAAATTAGCAAGGATATAAAAGATATATGAGAATTCAACTGAGTCAAAAAGAGGACAGGAAGGAGGAGTCAAGTCACAGAAGTCTTGTATAGAACAGGTAGGAAGATGATTCTTATCAGGAGAAATAAAGAGGGAAAAGAAACGAGAGGGGAAATCCTCAGAAGCATTTATTACCTGGTGGATAATAACAGTCTTCATTTGTTCACATTTGGTTTTTTACCTTTGCAAGGCCTTCTTAAGTTTTTTCTTCCCCTTTTTTTTTTTTTTTAATGTGCTTTTTTTCCTCTTTATCATGACTTGGCTGCACTGTAGTTGTTCTCTTCATGAGTGAACACAGTACAAGAAAATAAAGAAGTGTTTTTTGCTTTGTGGTCATCAGTCTTTTTGCATTCAGTCTTCAAAAACATCTAGCTGTCTCCCTTTCTGTCTCTTCCCTGTTTTCTACACAAGTGACTTTTATATTATATATTATTCTCTAGACAACTTTCATGATCAGTAGGTCATGTCTAATTTCATCATCATGCTCTGCAATGGGGTTAAATAACTTGTTCTCAGCCCTTGATCCAGACACAGTGACTCAGCTTTTATTTACTCAGTTTGTTACTTCTTCTATTTCAGAATATCCTTACAAAATTTTCCACATGCCAGTCCTAGCTGTTTGTCATTCTTTAACTCTCCATTTTTTACTGAGTTTTAAAGTTCAATTGTGAAGCAAGTGTTTGGGTAACTGTGGATAAATGACGGAATTTTAAGGAGAAAATGGAACAAAATGTATAGACACATTAACAATTGCAATTCTGGCAAATTAAATTTGAAAACAAAAACAAAATACTAGTTAAGAATAGATAAAACATGCAGTGTCACATCCTAAAGGGTATAGACAGCTTTCCGCTGCATTGAAATTAGAGCAGAACAAGACACTCTTTACGTTTAGCTTAAACACAGTTCTAGAGACTAACATAAAATACCTTTTTCCAACAATAGATAAAGAAATGTCTGTAGGGCACATGGTTCAGATGCCTAGCATCAGCTAGGGTGTCTAGAAAGAACACACAAAAGTTAGCATAGGTTACTGGAACACACAGGTTTCTACCATCACCAACATTTACATGCTTCAGGTTGAAGAAAGCCAGCAGATTGCCTTTCTACACCAACTATCTTCCAGAGATCACTTTGTTCTGTTTCAAATGAAACTAGCAGGAGACAGGAACAAAGCACACAAAAGGAAGTTCATTACACAGCCTGCAGTTAAGCTGAGAGCCTCCTTACCGAAGGATGCTGTGCATGGTTAAGTCTTTAACATTAGTTTGGAGGAAGATGGGACACATAGATTACTGAACACATCAAAAACATGTCTGGCTTAGAGAGTTCTGAAGCTACAGATGGTTAGAGGCTGGGAAAGAAGCTGGAGGAAATATGATATGTTTGCCCTGTTTTTATGGCTCTTCCCTGGGCATCTGCTTTTCGACAGCTGTCAGAGACAGCATGCTGAGATAGATGGTGAGATTCAGTAAAATCTCTCTTATGTTCTTATGATCTTAGTGGAACTCAGACAGAATAATCTGACTGTGAATTAGCTGAGCATTGCTTGTACCTCTGAACTGTTGAAGGATGGAATAGCACTCAGGGGGTACTTTAGTCTTCTCTAATGTAGACATCTACATCTACCCTTGTAGGAAACAGACACATTCAGGCTTGATTCATTTGACCTACTTGAACGCTCTACTTTTGGTGAGATCAGTTACAGCCTCAAGATACCTATTCCTCTCCATTGACCACAAATGGAGCCCAGGCTGAGTAGCTCAGAGATAAACCTTTACATTTCTGACATCAGCATTATGTTAGAGTAATTCTATCTATCTGGAGTATCTTTCCAATGATTCTGAGGCATTTGAGTCATATCTTGAGAGAAAGAAAAATAACTTCAAAACAAATTAATCACTGAATCCGCCCCCTACCCCAAAATGCCGTGATTCAACCCACAGATGAGATATGTTACAAAATGAAGCAACACTTGCATTTAACAGTCATACAGACAGCAGGCCTAAATGCACATCAGTTTTACAGTGTAATGATTTTTTCCATAATGGCCAACATTATGATAGACACAGCAAGTAGAGACAGTGTTAAACTAACATGTTCTACAATGGTCTAACTCCAAGAGTTACAATAGTCATAATTTCAGATACTGTCAAATAAGTGTAATATGATTGATGTACTGCAATGCATTGTCCCGTATCACTCAGCTTTAGGGAATGAATGAGATATGCTACATCAAGATCAGCACAAACCAGTAGGCTCAGATCAGAAAGAAAGTGCAGTTTTATAGGGCCTGATCAAGCATCTCCATCTTCATATATCTCCATACCTGTCTCTAAAAAAATGGCCCCAAAACAGGTGCCTTGGGAAGAATAGAATGTGGAACAAGATTAGATAGTACTTCCCTTGAGTACTGTCACATCCTTCAGCAATTCGTGGCCAATAAAATTCTTGACTCATGTTATCCACACATTAGGAAACCCTTCTGGATTTCTCATCTGTGAACTTTCCCAGCCTTTCATTGAAGTCATATAAATTTTTAACATCCAGTTAGCATCAGGTGACTAGATTCCCATTCTCTAGTTGAAGAGAGGAGTTCTTCTAGATTGCAACTCAGTATTACATGAGGGCACCTCAGAAAGGTAGGAATCAGTCCCCTGTGGACTATCTCTCTCTATTAGCATGACATGCTTAGGTGAATACCTGCTGGGTTTTGGTTGCTAGTGTTATGTGAGGTGAGACTCACAGTTTGTTGATGCTTTTCCATTAATAACTTACCCTGAGCTCCCAATTTAAGCATCAGGATCTTCCATCTCAAAAGTATGGTCTCTAAAAGAAAATTGTTGTACACACATGATTAATGTCAAGGAGTGGTAATTTCTACTGGTGCATCTGGCAACTTTTCCCAGCTATGCTTGAGACATCAAATTTCACCTTATTACACATACCATACCTTAAAAAAATGTAGTTCAATGAGAATAGCTCCAATGCAAATTTGCTACAGATTTAATGGCAATTATTAATCACTGTAGAGAAGTGTGAGTACCATGAGACTTAATGTCTAAGATCACCAGCCTTTCTCACCCTACCCCCCTGCTTCTGTTTTTCATATTCAGTTTCTCTTGCAGATGATCTTACCACACATTAGCTGACTGGTGATACCTAGATATCTTCACAACCTGATCCAAAATCAAATGAGAAACTGCATGGCTAGAAAGACAATACTTCACTAGATGGAACCTGTAAGCCTTGAATACAAAAGTGGACAATTCAAATACATTTCCCCACCATAATGGATGACATTTTCAAAAAGTGTCAGAATAGAATAGAATAGAATAGAATAGAATAGAATAGAATAGAATAGAATAGAATAGAATAGAATAGAATAGAATAGAGTAGAATAGAAATTTTCAGTTGGAAGGGGCCTGCAATGATCACCTAGTCCAACTGTCTGACCACTTCAGGGCTGACCAAAAGTTAAAACCTCTTAAGCACTGACAAGCTTGGGGCATCGACCACCTCTCTAGGAAGCCTGTTCCAGTGTTTGACCACCCTCTTGGTAAAGAAATGCTTCCTAATATCCAGTCTGAACCTCCTCTGACACACCTTTGAACCATTCCCACGTGTCCTATCACTGGATCCCAGGTAGAAGAGCTCAGCACCCTCAGGAAGCTGCAGAGAGCAATGAGGTTGTCCCTCAGCCTCTTTTTCTTCATAGTAGACAAACCCAAAGTCCTCAGCCACTCCTCACAGGACATTCCTTCCAGCCCTTTCACCAGCTTTGTTGCCCTCCACTGGATACATTCAAGGACCTTCACATCCTTCTTAAATTGTGGGGCCCAGAACTGCACACAGTACTTGAGGTGAGGCCGCACCAACGCTGTATACAGGAAGATAATCACCTCTTGCGACCGGCTGGTTATGCCGTGTTGGATGCACCCCAGGATGCAGTTTGTCCTCTTGGCTGCCAGAGCACACTGCTGACTCCTATTGAGCCTGTTGTGACCAACATCCCCAGATCCCTTTCTGCAGGGCCTTTTTCCAGCCACTCCTCTCCCAATTTATACTTGTGCCCAGCGTTACTCCACCCTAGGTGCAGAATCTGGCATTTAGACTTGTTAAATTTCATCCCATTAATCACTCCCCAGTGAATTTCATCCCATTTTATCAGTGATAGATAAACTCCAGCTGTAGAAATAGGTGTGGAACATCTTGTTCTGTATGTATTCACAATGCAAAATCCAGAAGTCATAACATTTCAAAACAAGGCCTTGATTTCAACTCAACTAGAACATTCCTGCTCTTTAAAAAAAATTGAATCCAGCAATCTATCCTGGTGTTTTAGACCAAGTTCTTACCAAGTTGAAGAAACCAACTTTCTATGAAACTTTTTCAGGAAATAACACATTTCATTTTTTATATTGGTGAAAAAAAAATGTAGATAGTTTGGATTTAGAAACAACTGATTTACACAAACTGTAAAGGTCATGTCTTAGACTCAAAAATAACAACTGATTTTTTATTACAGGGAGGTAAGGAGGCAAAAAGGAATGAAGGAAAGAAGGAAACAGTGCTTCTTCAGGACAAATATTTTTTCAAAACATAGCTGTCATTCTTATGGGATTCATGAGGAGCAGTAGCAATGATTAAGGCATTTCACCATAAACCTGTGATACAAAATGAATCCTCCCTCCAGATTCATGCCAAAGGCAAGTTGACCCAGCTGTCATTTCATCCAGGCTGAAATTGGGGGAGCCAGGGTAACTAATCCTGATGCTGGCCATACTGCTGCCTTGGGCTACAGAAACTAGAATGTCCTGGCGATGCTAGTCATACAGGCTTGCATGGATTGCTGGCCTCTTTTGATAAAGGATCATATTCTTGTGCTTAGGAATTATTTTACCCAAACATCTGGGCTTCAACTGTATACCAGGAATATTGATAGCAGTTTGACATTAGGAGGAAAATTTTGGTATACATGTATGTGAATCCAGCACACAGAATGGAATATTGACAGGGAAATTAATATTTTCCCCTTAAAACACTGAGTATGGATCATATTTTTTATAATCTCTGGATATGTGCCTATAAAAGAGGGAACTATGTTTTTTGGTTTGTTTTTTTTTCAAATTGTTGCATCTTTATGGATATACTAGAGTCCCAGGGTCTATTCTCTGACTTTGAGATCACCAGGGACAATCTGGCCACATCCTTTTAAAACACAGTGACAACACCTAAACTACCTGCTGAGAATGATCTCTAGCCCATGCTAACTCTTGACCGTGGCTAGGAATTATTTCAGAGACTGCTAACTGAATGAGGCCAAAATGATTCATTAATAATTAAATAGTACAGATGACCAAGTTCCAGTGTTTAGGAACAAACCCTGGCTCTGCTTAATATGTTGGGATAGGTGCCAAACAAAACCCAGCTGGGCCAAGTAAAATAGTTTCAAAGACATGAGGAAAAAAGCAAGTGCTTGTCTTTGTTCCTGTATATACAGAAACTATACGCACAGTCTTCACACACTCAAGATATTTTCTCAATGACTGCCTTCTAGCATGAAGACCTGTAGGAATTAAGATGAAAAAGGTCATACATCACTACACTAAAATTTCCTCACCACCTTGAGAAGCCAAACACACAGAGTGATCTGTGAATTACTAATCCACAACTGAACACCATCCAAAAGGGAACTCAGCACAGTGACAATTGCTATCTACAAAACTATCGTTTCCAGCTGCATCTGGGAGCCTATCACCTTATTCCCAGGCACTCTTTATAGGTACAAGAGAAGCTAAAGGTAGATGCAATCCATCTCAAGAAAGAGCACAGAAAGTAATATGGGAATTAACAAATTTGTCCGCTACCTGATTCTTAGCTTTCCTGTATAAAACAATAAACACGTTTGGGTTGTTTGTGGAATAGCTATGGTTCTCGATAAGATTTTTTACAAAAAGTCATTCTATTGTAATATGAGTGCTTTTCACCCTTGGATCCAAAATTATTGGTTCCAACAGTATTACTATTTACCGCTCCTAGTGCAACAGCAGGGAGAGGCCTTAGCAAGGTAACAATTCACTTTGAGAACTTCTGTACTGACATAAAGCTAGTTATAGTCCCTTCTATTAAAGGGTCTGCAGTCAAGTGAATTATACTTTTTTTTTTTCCTTGATATATAGAACTGCTCTGCTCTTTCGTAACACCTCACTGTCTTTATGTATCTTAAGATAAGAATTTAAGATGACCTTCCATGGCTCTGATCCTAAGTGTAAGAGAAGAAGAAGGAGAAAGGGAAAGGAGCTTTATCTGCTTGGTTTTTATCAGTCATGTGATGACGGTTTCAGATGAATTTAGGTACCTCAGTGATATGTCACCTGTGTAAGCCAAGCTTCTAGCTTTCCTCTGCTCTTTGTGGAGGCTAGGCATCTCCAGAATCATCCCATCTTTTCCAGATACATTTATTAGGAAGGATCAAGTCAAGATCTTGGAGGTGTCTAGCTCTCTCTATTGGCTCTGTCCATAAAGTTAATCTAACTAATTTCCTTAGATTAGAGTTCAAAATCCATTATAGAGCATGAAGTGGTATTTGAGATGCCTTACAGGCAACCCCTCTGTCTGGGGCTAGCAGATCTGACATGACTTAACTGTACATTCACCTTTCTGGACTGGCAGTTGAAAATCAAGTGGGCAAAGTCCTACTGTAGATTCAGTGTACCCAGAGATGGGTGAAATTATCCCACTCCTACAGTTAGATGTTTCTAACCTATATGTTTTGATAGCAGTTGAAGGAAGCTTGCACCATCCTGAACCACCCCCCTGTTTTCAGTACCTAACTTACTAAAATCCACATAACAAATAAATTGGACATATGTAGAAGGTTGTCTCCAAATAACACTTCCCATTCTGCATGTTAATTCCTCCTCTGAAAAATTAGAATAATTACTTCTCTCGTCTCTTTGATTGTGAAGTATTTGGTGTAGTGAAGACCTTTTTTTCTGTATGTCTATGTACAGCAGTGTGCACAACAGACACCTGATTCCACCTGGGACCTTGTGGCATTGCTGAGCAATATGCATTTAAAATTAAAAATGTCATGGATTACTTAAATTCTGAAAGACCCTGTGGATTCCATACTGTACTGAAATTTCCCAGTCCAGAATTTTCAAACACATTAAAAATATGGCTATTTTTTAATTATTTTTTTTACCTCTCCCCTGTAGAGCTATGGTCGCTTGAGACATTGTGATTTTGCAGCTTCAAAAAACATGAGGCTATCTTGCTTGCCATGTTATTGTACTTGATATGGACTGCCAGGCAATCATTACATTAGAAAAAAATATATAAAAATATCTTAAAGAAATAACCAGAGAAACTCCTGATACTCTGGAAGTAAAAGTATGATCCATCACCTGAGCCATGCCATTTAAGAAGCCTCATGCATTAAACATAATGGAAGGGAGTAGTACAGCTCCAGTTCAATATGTGACTTGCGAGCTATCACAGGGCTTCTGACTCAGTATTACTAAGAAATGTTCACTGACTGTCACTGCAAAGGTATGCGAGGGAGATTCTCTAAGGACCAATTAATGGGAATGGAAGAAAATTCTGGTAGATTGGTTGCCAGTGGGAGGAAAGTGAGTGAAGAATGGTGAAGAATAATGTATGTTTGCAATTTACTTATTAGCCCTGCGAAAAAAAAAAAAAGCAACACATGCCAAATGAAATAACAAAAGATCTTAGTGGCATTTGTAAATACCATTTTAATTATTTAACCTGAATGTGAATAGGAAGCTGCTTTTTTTTTTTTTTAAGGGACACTGTTGCTAATCAACTCAACAGCCCTATTTTATGTCATAAAACCACAGTGTTCTGCCACTGTGGAAGCTCACTGCTGCAGTTTCTTAAAGCTTGTATCCTTTAATCACAGCTGAAATAACGGCATCCTAACTCTGGCAAGCTCATGTAGAGATTTATTATTTTCCTGTTTCCCTTTCTGTTCATTTATTTGTTTTTCCACTTGTGTATCAATTTCTTTTATCTGAGGATCTCCAACCACAATACAAAGGCTTATTAATTAAGCCTCACAGTACCCCATGTGAAGCAGGACTCTCAGGATAAAATTCACCCAGTGCTGCATTGCTGTAGTTCAGTTTGATGGCAAAGTGTTTTATGATTAATTATTGCACAAATTTCGTTGGTGCTGTACATTTCCTCTCCTGTTTCCATTTATGTAGTTGGCGTTGCATCCCTTAAAGACTCATAACAGGTTTTCTCTCCATCTTTGGCTGATATGTTCTTTGTAATGGAAAAAAAGATTTTTTTTTCAAGCTTCTCTATTTTCAGGAAATAATCTAGCTAGCCCAATTCTGTCTGAGGAAGGTAAATCGTTGTCATAAAAACACACCTTGCTCTTGAGAATGGCAACCCAAAGCCAAATTCTTCTTTCAGCTACACCTGTGCAAACCATTTTGTTCTCATTAGAGCTTAGGTCCTGATACAGTCAAGTGCATAAATGTGATCTGAACTAAGATAATATCATTTTTCAAGTCCAAAGGGTTCATATTGTCATTTTATCAGGTGAATAAGATTGAAGATTAAGAATTTTAATGAATTGTTGTTATAATATGGCCAATAGTCTAACAGAGTAATTAAGGACGGGGTTTATTTTGAATTTTGACATTTAAATGGCCTGCTTTAGAAATGTTCCACTGTCACTATAGCTGGTTTCACTCGACTTCTAGTCGCAGTCATAGGCAGAGTAGAAAGTGAGACAGCTTTAGCATCTGCTCCTGTAGGAAACTGCTTGCTGTGCTTATGCCTGCAGCCTGCCGTGATAGTGGGAAGGAAAAAGAATGGATCTGCTGCAGTTTCCACCAACTAGGGAGTGACCCAGGAGATTGTTGTGGGTTTTTTGTCAATATAAACTTCCTGTGAGTTAATGTGAGATATATGAAACTGGTGAGTTACCAAGATACGGGATGAGGATGAATTCTGCTAAGAATTGCCACTTCCTTTAGTTTTCAGAGAACAGTTTTGTTGGCATGCTAATAGAGGCACAGTGTCTTGTGTTGCTTGGAATATCATATAAAAAGTTATACAAAACCAGTCTTTCCTACTTATCTGGCAAAGAGTGTAGTGTGAGGGTATGTGTGCATATATATGCGTACATCAGTTTTCTCAACTTGGGAACTACAGTCAAAAAACACAATTACAAGACAGGACTCATCAGTGAAAATAGCTGTCCCTCAAATACTCAAAAATGGTGCAAATTCTGCTCTTAATCTCAGAAACTTTTTCCTTACACAGAACCTCTTACAACAAAAAACATGCTTAGCAGCAAACTGAACATAGAAAGAAACTGATTTCAGTTCCGATCTAAGTAGTTACTAAACTTTGAATTCATCTAACAAGAGTTAACTTTTTTTAAAAAAATGAAAGTAGTAATAATAAGTTTTGGTATCATTTAGCCTAGATATTTATATTCCTATTTATATTTAAATTCCTATAAATATAACATTTCTGTGGATGTGAGTTCTATGATTAGGAGTTCCAAATAGGAAAAAACTGGTTTCTACAGCCCCTGTTGGTGAAAAGTGAAACAGTGTATATGGTTCTCAAGTAACAGTTCCAACAAAAGGATCAAAAAAATAAAGAGATTTTATCTATTAAGAGATTTATATAAGCCTGGAGGCCACCATAGAATGATTGACATCTAAACCTAATATTTTAGGTCTTTTCCATTTTTCCCATCCTAAATTATGAAAATTCTTCCAAGCAAGTTTTTTTGCCTGGTTTCAAGAGGTCAAGGTTTTCAGTCTAATGGAAGAGTCAGAAAAAAAAGACTAGAATTACTAAGTGGTTGCACCAAATACTGCAGGTGAAATAAAAAGTACTTCAAGCAAAATCTTCCTGGTACTACACTCCTGGGACAGGTCTCCTAGGATATCAGCAGTAGTGATGGACCTGTATCCTAAATGGTGATCTCAGTGAGTTGCACTGAGTTGAGACAATTCATTTATGAGGTGAAGACTGATGACCAGCAAAGGTCCCATGGTTGGAAAATGATATACTGACAGTAAGGACGGGAATGTCCATTCCAAAGATAAAGTTGAACCCTGTTTTCCTAAATCCAACTGCTTCTATTTAATAATGTCATTTGTTTTGCTTTCTGGTAGTGCAATGGCTGTTCAACTGTGTTAGTAGTGTAAGCCCAAAGCAAGGCAGAAGTAAGCCAGTTGCTATAAAACACCCCTGAGTCATTTAATGTATTGAGTAGTATTACAAACGAGACAAACAATCAGTTCAGGCAACTCTTTCTAAAGGTCTTCAGATGCTTTATAAAAAATGTAATTACTAACAAAGCAATTTCCCCACATCAATGAATCAAAGCCAAAAACTTGAGGAGAATTTCTCTTGAAATAGAATATTAAATCACTCCATTGAAATGGTGCCATAATCTATTTGTTGGGTAAATGAAAAGCAGTTGGCAGTCATCTGCAACAAGAAGGAACATGAAGTACCAACAAGCAGTGAAAAGAACAATTAGAAGCAGATGAAGTGGGGGAAAGTTTTGTATTTGCAGCTTCCAAAATATAAAACTGCCAATTTAGGATGGGATTCACCCCCTTTAAACAGAGCCATGTGAAAGTCAGATGTTTTATTTCATCTAGGCAAGCATGTGGGATGCCTCTAGACTTATTGGAGAGGCAGGCATCTTCAAGGGCCAATTCACTCAAACCTAAACAGATGACTAAGGTAGATTAGAAACAGAAAACAGCCATTCATTCACAGTGGTTTAAAACTCAAAGGCAGTATGGAGCGGGCCATGTGGAGGCTTTTATAGTTCCTTTAACGACCAAAAAATATCTTCTAGAAAATTGCTGAAAAGGATTCAGCCAAGGAGGAAACCTATGAATAGTCAAGTGTGGCCCTGATAGTGTCCACTTACAGCTAAACTCAGCTGACTGATAATAAAACGCAAAACATTCTGCTTTCTGGCACAAAAGTTGTCAAGCATCACTAAAGATTAAGCCTGTGGAAATCTGACCAAGAAAATTGTTTTCTTTGGGGTATTCACTTGAGGGCTGAGGATCTGAGGAAATGCTGAAAGGATATGAGTCATATATCAATATTAATTGAAACAGATGAGCAGTATAAGTTTCTCTTGGCACAGCCAAAATTTATAGATGAGCTTCCCATGGGCTTGAGGAGAGCCATCACATATATAAATCCTCTGAGGGTTTATGGCCACTAGAAGACCAACTCCTGCGACAAGGTAGAGGAATTGGGTAAGCAAGAAAAAGGGACCATAGATTTATCATTTTCCCTATTATGTATGGCCACATTTCTCTCAGAAACTTCAATTTCTTCCTAAACAGTAGAAGGATGTGCTCCCAGCATGGGCAGTCAGACACTTGGTCTTTTTTTAGAGCATTTTACACACACACACACACACACACACACACACACACAGAACTTTGAAAAAATATCCAAAACCTCATATTTTCCCACATCTCCAAAGATCTCCTCCACCCATACCTTCATTTGAACCTTAGCCATGCAGTGAAGAAGATCCTAGGGCATGATGTCTGTATTCAGACCAAAAAGGCAGAAAAGGTAAGGTTAGTTTTCTTTCCAAGAGAACATCTGTATAGGGAAAGACACAACAGGGACTATATCTTGTTTCATTTCTTAACTCTGAAGGATTAAATCCAACTGACTGCTTCACTTATTCTTGCCTGACATCTAGATGTCAGGTACATGCATTGTCTGTGCCTGGAGATACCATACACTCTTCTGTCCTGTCAGACCCCAGATACACAGGATACCTGACCATGGCAAAGGATGCTCCTGTCTCATAGTCTCTTCTTCGCTGCAGCACTTGTCCTTTCTTATTCCTTCAGCTCTTGGGGAAGGGAAAATTTTTTATTGTAGATGCAGCATGACCTAGAGATATACTCAGTCTTTGTGGACATACTGCAGAGTTGATGAGACAGGACTACCAGAATCTGATAACTCAAAAAAACTTATTTAACAGACAGCAAGCAATGCAATGAGACTGATTGTTGCATTCCAAAAATAAGATCTGAGAGTGTCTTGAAAGACAAAGAAGAGAAAGAGGAGACAAAACAGGGGGGAGAAATTTTCAATGTGAAATCAGTGTCCATAGGAGAACAGGTTACCCATGACACCTCTGAAATAAACTCCTGATGTCTTTGGACAGGCTTGTGAAAGGAAGAAAAGGTTGCTCACCTGCAAGGTGTCCACATGAGGGAACTAACCAACAAGACAAATGTTGTAGAATTCTTGGCTGAAGTATGAGTGGCTGGATGGGGCAAGATGATGATGTTGTGCATATACCATAGAAACCTGGTATAGGCAAGAGAGTGCTAAGTATTATTAATATTGTACAAGTGATATCACAGCCATCCTATTCATGCTGGTTGACACCTGTAAGCTGGTGGAGGACATGAAACCTGAGGACACAAGGGAGAGACAGAGAGACACCATAGGAGAAGGCATATTTCAGATGATGAACTGAAATGTGGGGGTTTTTTTCAGAAAACAGGCAACAAAAATTTCTATAAGATTAAGTTCTGAGCAGATACGCAAGAAGTCATTTAGGAAATTGAGGAGCTTTACACACCTAAATCTGGTAGTTAATGGATTTAAACTGATAATAAATCCTCCAAATATTCCAGGAAGAGGGAAGGGAGTGGTAGGCAGCATGAACTAGAGAAAGAAATTGAACTACCTAGACCTCTCCTGGGCAGTTATATGAGAAATATGAGTATGAACACCAGTGTACATTAACGCAAATTTCAGATGTGTTGTGATGCTTTAAACTGAAGCAAGGATGTTTAAAGCCAGATAGGAGGTGTTGATTTCAAAGCTAATAGGATTTCATAGTCTTGTGAGTGTAAAATTTCCAAGGGGATTTTGACCTCTATATACCTTTTAGATCACTCCAAAACTTTAAGCTTGTGACTGTTCATATAATAGACAGATTGCGATCCAGTATTTTTCACCAATTAGAACTGCTTTGCTTTCAGATTATGAATCCTTGTTAATGAATATGACCTGAGGCTTAATGAGGGCTTAAAATTCAAAATCCCGTGACCATCCTACTAAAGGAAACCTCCAGGATCAGACAGCAGAGCCCCTAAGACTATAAACAAGATTACCTTTAAATAGCCAATAAAATCAGTATAGTTGAGATTCAACCTGCCTAATTTCAGCCCTGCAAACAAGAGAATTAATATATTATGTTCATTAGGCTCTCTACCATCAATGGAAAGATGCAGAAACTCCAAAAGGTGACTCAACAGATCTTAAAATTGGTGTCCAAAGTGAACAGGGTAAAAACCTTCTGGATGCGTCTGTCCATTTCCATTGACTAGAATCTAGATAGCTATTTAAGGATAATTAATATTAGATTTCATTCTTTTAACTGGCTTTTGTGTCTTGAGTTAGAGTCATAATCATAAAGTTAAAGCTATTTGTGTTACCTGATTGACAACCAACTGGTGTCTCTTTTGTGTGGTTACCGTGTCACACCCCTGAAGGGACTCTTGAACCTTTGTCAACAAGAAGAGGCAAATAATTTGATGGACAAAAAATAAGCCTTATAGAGGTCTCTAGGTATTAATTTGACTGATATCAAAATAAATCAGTTATCAATAATATATGATAAATATTCTCACTCTTCCCTCTATATTTCATGCCAACAGTGCTACTCAGATAGAGATTTGTTCAACACATCATCATCCCGTAAGCATATTCAAACTTTTCCAATTGTTTATGTAATAAATTCTTTGACTGAGATATTGTATTTCAGAATAAAAACTACCTTCTTCTACCCTACCCCCAGTCAAAACTCTGGTTTCAAAACATCTCTTTTTTTGTGCCTTCAAGAAATGTTGAGGACGAATCTCAGACAGAATGGTGATGAGTGCAGTATTAAATGCCAGATCAAATCCTCAACTGGAGTAAATTGGTGTAATTCTATTGAAGTTACTGGTGCTTTGCTGCCAGAGTCTGATTCAAAGCTTTTGGGAATCTTTTCATTGACTTCCCTGGGCTTTGGCACAGCTAAAGATCTGATCCTTCAAGAGAGAATTGACAAGATAAACAAGGTTGGCAGTTGTGGGAAATGTGGGAGAGTTTTCTTGCTATGGGAGCTGTGGTCAAATATATGTCAGAAGAATTAGTCCCAGTTCAAAGGTGAGACTGGTAAAGTACAAAAAACATATGAAGGTTTGAATGTTAATGGTAACAAATGAGTCCTTCTAGCAAAAACAAATGAACACAAAATACTTAGCTAGGAAAATATAAGCTTTGTCTACTTCTCGTTTTGTATGAACACATTCATTTTGCAATCCTCTGTAAATCCTATTGAAACAAAAATGTGTTTACAATGTTACTTATTCCATAAAACATGTTTGCTACTCAGCAATCTGCTTGCTTCTCTTAAAATGTATTTTTGTGACAAACAATCATTAAACCTCACAACCACCGTGTGCAGATAAATGAAACTAGCGCAGATATTACCATTTGGTTGACACATTTGTTTTGACATTGTTAAAAAGCGTTACGGATTTTTTTTGTATAAAACTCTTCCTTTTTTTCTCAGAAACAATAATATGTTCCTGCAAATGCTGCAAAAGATCAAAAGCTGTTCAGATCATATTTACAGTACTAAAAGCACAATGAATGCCCCTGTAAATGACATGTAAATTACTGAACGATGATTCAACTTCAGTCAGTTTTGCAGATGAATTGAAGGACCTTAATTCCACTTTAGCTTAGAAATCTGATTATTCTACTGCTTGTAAGAAATCAGCTTTAATCCTCTTGCAAATGTCATTCAACAGGTTCTTTCTGCACAAAAAATGTAAATGAATTTTCCGTTACAATATCTTTTCAAATTCATTTTCTTTCCACATGACATTCTTAGAAATAATTTAAATCTGGGATATCAAACCAATAAGTCTCCTTTCCTACATCGCTTCAAGAATAGTAGTCAGGATGCACATCTTAGCTTTGTGATAGCATAACTCCATTGACCTGCTCTTTATTCTTACTGATGGAAATGAGATAAGAATTTAGCTCCCTGATAACATTTGCAGCTGAATGTATATTCAAGAAAACAGAAGAATTATCTTCTTTCACGATTAAATCCCTAAACAAGTCATGTCCACATAAAATTGAACACTTTAACATTCTATCATTATCACTTTGTTTTATTCCTTCAGTTTCCTGCATTCATGGAGTAATTCTATGCTACACCAAGATGCTTCTAAATTAAGGACTGTCTTTTTGGCACCTAGCAGTACAGTAGATCCCAGTTCCTGATTAAAGATATCCTTATCACAGGCAAATGATAATGCTATTTTCTGTTCATGAAGAAAACTAAGTGCTAAAAATCACAGGCTGGCTGAGCCACATGTCCAGTGGGTGTAAAATCAACACATGTCCTTTGGGAGTTGTGCTGATTTACACCAATGGTATATCTGGTACCCCAGGTTAGAATGTTGTTATTTAAGAGAAATGTCCTAGATGATCCACTTATGCAAAAAAATGCAACTCCACAGACCATGTGGCATTTAAACACTTGTTCCTCCCATTTCTCATCAGAGGTGGCTGAAAGAAAAAACTTAGCTCAGGGTTAGGACTTCAAACAATGCAAAATTGCAAGTGAGAGGAAGTTCACTCCTCATTCACACAAGGAAGCTTAATCAACACCTGAAATAGATTTATGCCACTAGTAGTATGTAGGTAGTAGTAGGGGAGCACTGTACTGTCAAATAAATTCCAGGTGGCTAGAAATTTAGAGCCAGGGAGACTGGATATGGGACCAGAGGTGGGGAACTGCCACCGGTGACAAGGACTTCTAACTTCAAGCCTTAACTGGGTGGAGGAAGGAAAAAGAAATATCTTTTTTCCATAGCGTAAGAATATTACTTTTGTGGTAGACGATTCAACAGCCTGGCTGTAATTTTAATCACAGAATCATAGAATGGTTTGCATTGGAAGGGACCTTAAAGATCATGTAGCTCCAACTCCCCTGCAATGAGCAGGGACACCTTCCACTAGACCAGGTTACTCAAAGCCCCGTCCAACCTGGCCTTGAACACTTCCAGGGAGGGGGCAGCCACAGCCTCTCTGGGCAACCTGTTCCAGTGCCTCAACCACCCTCACAGTAAAGAATTTCTTCCTTACATCTAATCTAAATCTACCCTCTTTCAGTTTAAAACTGTTACCCCTCATCCTATCCCTACACTCCCTGATAAAGAGTCCCTCCCCATCTTTCCTGTAGGTCCCCTTTAAGTACTGAAAGTGGCTATAAGGTCTCCCTGGAACCTTCTTTTCTCCAGGATGAACCCAAATTTTCTCAGCCTGTCCTCATAAGGGAGGTGCTCCGGCCCCTGATTATCTTCAAGTCCTCCTCTGGGACCCTCTTGAGCAGGTTTGTGTTATTCTTCTGTTGGGGACCCCAGAGCTGGACACAGCACTGCAGATGGGGTCTCAAGAGAGTGGAGTAGAGGGGGAGAATCACCTCTCTTGACCTGCTGGCCACACTTGATGCAGCCCACAATACTTTTAGCTTTCTTGTCTACGAGTGCACATTGCCGGTTCATGTCCAAATTTTATACATCAGTAGCCCCAAGTCCTTCTCAGCAGGGTTGCTCTCAATCACTTCATTGCCCAGTCTGTATTGATACTGAGAGTTGCCCCAACCCTTGTGCAGGACCTTGCACTTGGCCTTGTTGAACCTCATGACGTTTACATAGGCCCAATTCTCAAGCTTGTCCAGGTCCCTCTGGATGGCATCCTGTCCGTCAAGCATGTCAACTGTAAGCTTGCTGACGTTGCACTTAATCCCACTGTCTGTGTCATTGATGAAGATATTCAACAGTGCTGGTCCCAATACAGACCCCTGAGGGACACCACTTGTCATCGATCTCCATCTGAACATTGAGCTGTTGTCTGCTATCCCCTGGATGTGACCATCCAACCAATTCCTTCATCTACCAAACAGTCCACCCACCAAATCCTATCTCTCCAATTTAGAGAGAAGGATGTTGTGGAGGACCATATGAAAGGCATTGCAGAAGTCCAGATAGATGACATACATAGGTCTTCCCTTGTCCACTGATGTAGTCACTCCATCATACAAGGCCACTGGGTTGGTCAGGCAGGATTTGACTTTGGTGAAGCCATGCTGGCTGCATCGAATCACCTCCCTGTCCTCCATGTGCCTTAGCGAAGCTTCTAGGAGAATCTGTTCCATGATCTTCCCAGGCAGAGAGGTGAGACTGACAGGTTGGTAGTTCCCAGGGTCCTCCTTTCTACCCTTTCTAAAAATAGATACAATGTTTCCCTCTTTCCAGTCACACTAGGGACTTCACCGTGACTTTTCAAATATCATGAAGAGTGGCTTGGCAATTACATCAGCAACTACATCAGATCCCATAGACTTATGTATGTTCAGGTTCCTAAGGTGGTCATGAGACTGATCTTCTCTTACAGTGGGAGGCACTTCGCTCCCTCAGTCCCTGTCTTGCAGTCCATCCACTTGAGAGGTGTGGGAAGAGAGGTTGCTAGTGAAGACTGAAGGAAAATTTTGTTGAGTACCTCAGCCTTCTCCTCCTCTGTTGTTAGCATTTTGCCAGTCTTGCTCATCAAGAGGGTACACTTTCTTTGACCTTCCTTTTCTGGCTGATGTACCTGTAGAAGCCCATCTTATTATTCTTTGCATCCCTGGCAAAGTTCAGCTCCAGCTGCACCTTGGCCTTCCTGATCCCATCCCTACACAACTGTGCAATGTCCCTATACTCTTCCCAGGATACCTGTCCCTGCTTCCACTGCCTGTGCATTTCCTTCTTGCCCTTTAGTTTGACCAGCAGGTCTTGACTCATCCATGTGGATCTCTTGCCTTCCTTTCCTGATTTCTTACACCTGGGATCAAGAGATCTTGCGCTCTATGGAAAGCATCCTTAAAGATCTGCCAGATCTGTTCTGCTCCCTTGTCCCTGAGGGCAGTTTCCCAGGGGGTCCTATTGACTAACTCCTGGAACAGCTGGAATTTTGCTTTCCTAAAATCCAGGGTCCTGACTTTACTCTTCACCTGACCCGTATCCCTCAGGACTGCAATTTCCACCAGTGCATGATCACTGCAGCCCAGGCTGCCTCCAGTCTTGAGGTCACCGATTAGCATACTTGTGTTGGTGACCAGCAGGTCCAGTATTGCATCTCCTCTGGTAGGGCTGTCTATTATTTGGTTTAAGAAGTTACCCTTGATGCACTCCAGGACTCTTCTGGATTGCCTAAAGCTCACCATGTTACTGTTCCAGCAGATGTCAGGGTGGTTGAAATCCCCCAACGGTACGAGAGCCTGCAAGCACAATGCCTCCTGTAACTGGAGTAAGAAGACTTCATCAGTAGGATCCCCTTGATCAGGAATCCTGGAGTAGACACCAACAATAAGGTTTCCTTTGTTGCCTTGGTCCCTGATTCTTACCCATAAGCTTTCAACCTGCTCATGGCTATTCTTCAGACAGCTTGTCACACTCTATCCATTTCTTGATGTAGAGGAAAACGCTTCAACCCCTCCTTCCTTGCCTATCCCTTCTGAACAGACTGTAGCCATCAATAGCCACACTCTAGACATGGGATTCGTCCCACCAAGTTTCAGTAATGGCAACCAGGTCCTAGCTTTCTAGCAGCACGAAGGCTTCCGACTCTTCCTGTTTGTTGCCCATGCTGCATGCATTGGTGTGAAGACACTTCAGCTGGGCTGCTGGCCATGTCACCTTCTCAGAGGAACACATCTTGATTCCTTTGAGGTATTTCACTGGTGTTTCCCTGTTGGCTCCTATTCATCTCTGTAAGACTTCAAGTATGCTACAGTGTAACCAGCAGATCTCAGAGCAACAGGCTGAGGGCTCTTGCTAGCACCCTGTCCCACTAACATTAGCGTGTCATCCCACAGCTTGCCACGGACAAGCCTGATATTATCCCCCTCCCACTTCAAGTCTAGTTTAAATTACCATACCTACTGTGGCAGTATTTCATTTACCAGTGTAGACCAACCAACAAATTCTAAACTTTTCATCAGACTGCTCATTCCACCTTTTCAAGCAATGGAGTGTCTTTGTTTGCCAATCACAGTAACAGACTTATGCTCTTTATATGGACCTACAGGCAGGCCATGACACAGCAAAGTGTCTCAGAACAAGTTAAAGTGGGGCAATTGTTCAAGCAAGTCCTGATGATTCAAGGTTTCATCCCTTTTTTTTCCCCAAAAAAAAGATGCAAAACTATTACTTTTTGTATTTTGAGTGGCTTCAAGCTCAAATTCAGATTCCCATTCTCTCAGGTAACATACACTCATACAGCAAGACTCAGTCTTCACCCTGAGAAGCTAATATTGCAGAGAGGTAAGACATAAAAAGAAAGGAAGAAACAGATATACCATACATACAAAATATGAGGAACGTAGCAATGACTTGGTGGGTGATTTGTCCAAGGTGATACAGAAAGTCAGTAGCAGAGGCAAGGAGTGATCTTCCATGTACAGCCCAAAACTTTTACCAACCCCCACCCCAATCATCCACTGTCCTCTAATCACATGCATTTCCTACTGTGTCACAAATTGCAGCACACATCACAGTGACTTGGAAAATTCTCCCCTTGGTCTGTCAAGCATAAACTTATAAACTGTTCTTGTAACATGGTTCTAAAGGCTTTGAAAGCATTAAAGAGTCTGTCTGCTGAGGATGTGGTAAGGTCACAATACCAGGAGCTGCTACTGAAGGAGAGACATTTTTCTGCATGACTTTGACAATAAGCAGCAACCACCTATGCCGTGTAACAGGTGTAAAAGACTTGCACTGACATTTCTCTTCCTAAAGTCCAGAGCCACCACTTGAAAATATAATCTAGCAGAAGCTGATAAAATTCAGTGACATAAATCATGATTAGTGAGACAATCCAGCCTGCAGGATAACAATAAATAATGCAAAGAAGATGCAAATACATTGCATTTTAGCAGGCGCTGACATAACCTTATTGAAAATACCTGCACTGACTTGAGACTGAAAAGAGATTTCTTTCATGGCAGGAGGAGTTTGCACATTTAAAATGATCATGTATAAATATTATGAGCCAAGCCTATCTTTGGCCTGATGCTTTCAGTTTGATATGATGTGACCCGAATTTCTGCCCTAATGTAACTCTCTTATCTAGTCCTCATCCAAGCAGTCTCAGGGGCAGCTGCGTTTATGCTTTGAATACAAGAAACCATTCTCTGCTTTTGAGGGGGAAAAAAGCACAAGGCACAAAGCCTCACAAAAAAAATACCCTTTATGTCAAGGGCAGGCTGATATTCAGACACCCCCAAAAATTAAATTAGGCTGAGAGGTCTAGGAGGTATAAAACACCCTAATGAGAGAGAGGGATTCCACAAATAAATAAATAAATATTAGCAATAGATTATGAGGCCAAAAAATGTCTCCTGAGCCACTGTGCAGTGGACAGTATTCCTTATGCTTCTTACATCATTTGGGCATTCAGAAGGTCTTCTGGTTGATTCCCAGGAATGCTCCTTTGCAAGAAGAATGTTTGGGTAATCCTAGAATAGGATATTCTCTTCTGATTCCAAAACAACTGGGTGCCTCATTTGATTAGTCTTACCCAGGCCTCATCCCATACTTCACCACTCTAGAACAATGTATTGTTTAGCTCAGCTGGAGAAAATCTGAGATTAAATTTCAGCACTGAAATTATTTTCCAGATTCTTGGCAGATATATGTGCACTTTGGAGACGGGGAGTATGCATGGTAATTTTTCTTCTGTAGCTCTACACAAAGCCTGCACTGCATTTTTATTACATTTTTGACAGGGCAGCCCTATGTTGCTATTTCTGAAGGTTGCCTGACTCAGGATGGTGGCCAAGAGGAATTACCATGAAATTAGGTTGTGCCTTGCTGAAGTCATAGCAGAACATCCAGTGAGACTACTCTTAACAGTGGTAACTCCATCGACACAATGAAAATGGTTGGCTATGGGCTGTTCTGCTGCTCAGACACTGCAAAGCAAACAAAGAACTTGATGATGGAACTTGTCTTAATACCTTCTTCCCTTTCTAGGAAAGATTCAGGGCTTCTTTCTTGGTAATAATAGATGTAAAACACTCCACTGAGTTTTTTCTTATGAAATTAACAGAAATCTGTGGCAATATACTCATTCACTTAAACGGGACCAGAATTTCACCCTCAGCTCCTTTTTCTCCCAGACAGGCTGAAATATGAATAAAGTAACTCTTGGTTTAAAAACCAAAGAATTTCACTGATATCTCATTACTTGAGGTCTTTTTGAGTGGATATAGCTACAATTAGGCTGTCAGGACTAAGTGCAGAAACCTCTACAACTTGAGGAAAGCTTTAAACTGTAACAGTCCGTCATCTCTCATTAGTCACAATAAGACTCAAGTCTCACATGACAGTGTCCTCCTACACACCAATTTCCCTCCTCATTGAGAAGTTCACAATAAGGCATTTGTGTCCCTGCCTTCATTAGATTTATGGTTCCTGTTTCTTCACTTAGTTGAAGATAACTTCTTCTGGACCCTTACCCAAAATAGTGTATTTTTAGCTACTACTCTGAAAGAGGAATTACAAAGGAGCTGCACACCTGCCGTATAGGGAAACTGAGGCTAAAAAAGGAGATGTCTTTAAACAAAGCCTCCACCTCCCATGTCCCAAGACCTGTGTGATCTACTAAGTTATTCTGCTTTCCTAAGACAACAGCTCCTTACCACTCCATCATCATCATCAGGAATAAGCAACAGGCTGTGGGAAGGAATGCCATGCTCCAATTCATGCTGTTTTGTTTTGTTTTACCTTAAAAGTCTCTTTGATATTTTTATACCATCAGACAGCAGCCAGCTCTTTTTTTTTTTTCTTTTTTTTTTTTTTTTTTTAACTTCCTCCCTCTGGACAAGTAGGATATTAATATTATCCCTGTAACAAGCAGCAGAAGGAATAAAACATCTAGGTAAATACTGCAAGTGAGATTAAAACTCTCTAGCTTTCTGATGTAACCCTGTGACATAGCGTTTCTAGTGAATTAAACCAAATGTACAAGTATTTAACGACTAATCCTTTTAAGTATTTTAATGCCCCAATGAAGATTTCTTATAGGGAGAGGCAAAGCATATGTGGTTTCCGTTAGAGTCTGCCTGCAGGCAGAGGATTGAGCAGATTGGCTTTTTTTTTTTTTTTAGCTCTCCCCCCTCTTTTTCATTAATTAATATTTCCCTTCTTTTGTTTTTTTTTGGCGGGCGGGCAGGCAGCCCGTGGGCGCGGGGTGCTGAATGGACAGCTCCTGCCGGCGGGGCTGAGGGGGGACTCACCCCGCCGGCCCCCCGCAGCCGGGGGAGGGAAGGGGGGGGGGGGGGGGGGGGGGCGTCCAAATCGCAGCCTGCTTCTTGCTGCAAGAAAGAAGAGGGATACTAAACAGGCTTTCTTCCTCCCTTGGGTTACTACAAACAACTAACCTAGCTCAGGGGGCTCTTTGAAGACTATAAAGAAAAGTAACTTTTCATTTTAGAAACCCACCCTGCAGGGCAGCAGGTATTAGGCTGATGATAACATTCCATGTATGTATCTAAAAATATATATATAAAAATGCACACACTTATCTATTTATATAGATTCAGACTTCATATAAGGAAGAAATTTTTTATGATGAGGGTAGTGAAACACTGGCACAGGTTGCCCAGAGAGGTGGTGGATGCCCCATCCCTGGAAACATTCAAGGTCAAGATGGACGGGGCTTTGAGCAACCTGATCTAGGTGAAGATGTCCCTGCTCTTTGGAGGGGGGCTGGACTAGATGACCTTTAAAGGTCCCTTCTAACCCAAACCATTCTATGATTCTATGATATATAGCTTCTTTTTATGTTATAGAACTTCCTAGCCATAGGGAATATTTTCTCCTCTATTAATAGCCAGGCCAGTGTCATGCACTGCAGGGAGAAAAATCAATGCTCATTGCTATAAACAAAATTGATCTTCTGTTTAAGCTAATCTTTAAGGGTTGCAAATTTAGGGTCAGGGTTAAGGTTACATGGAAAGTGAATGTTCATATTTCCAGCTGAGGGAAATATGTCCTCTTCCTATGCACTTTTTGTGCACAATAACCAAAATGGTAATTAGGGGGAATATGAGTGTGGGTGCAAATCTGCACTATGCACTTGCATACATGCAGGCAGATGAGGTTGCTAACAATATCTTAGCACTTCCCATTGATGTAAAGAGGAATTACAAGTGCATAAGGAGTGTTCTCCTATATTTCAGAATAGTAGAGCAGAGGTTCAGCTGATGTAAATGGGAGGTGAATCAATTACATTAACATAGCTGTGTTGATTTGTCTAAAAAGAAGATATAAAATAGCTGTGCAAATTTTTGCAAATTCTCTCTTTTTCTCTATCATATATATATAAAAGTACATGATGCATCTGTATGATGTATATACATGTTATATATATTTATAGAGAGGAAAAGACAGGGTCTTTGTTGTTGTCACAGATTTGTTTCATTAAGGAAATGGGAAAATATACATAAACACTGTTAGAAATAGCAATATGGAGTCTGCTTATGAGTAATATATTCATTTGACCATCATTTAATACATGGCCCATGTCCCTTGCCCCGAAAACATATGAAACAAAATTATATCCTGGTCTTTACTAACCTGAATACAAGTTTCTGTTCTCATCCTGAATGAATGTTGCTTCCTGGTGCTGAATGCACTTCCTTGCTTTTTTTTTTTTTTAACTGTAGACTCAGAAATAAAGTTAAGCATTTGTTTCAGCTAAGCACTTTGCTGAATGGGGTCAATAAGCTATAGCCCATTGTCTTTAAACTACTGAAAACATTGTACTTCAATTGCAGTCATTTTCTTGTACAATCAAAAATTGTTGATTGTCCATGTTTCATTCACTGGTCTGCAAATAATCATTTCAGAAGAGCCAGACAATATGAATTGAAGGAAATTACTGCTGAATATCACACTTTAAGTCACAGTTTAGAAACTGAATAATTAGGCTGTCCACAGCGCTAGTATGTATATGTACATATATATAATGGAGTATATGCAGTAGGGAGGGAGGGAGGGAGGGAGGGAGGGAGGGAAGGAAGGAAGGAAGGAAGGAAGGAAGGAAGGAAGCAAGCAAGCAAGCAAGCAAGCAAGCAAGCAAGCAAGGAAGCAAGGAAGCAAGGAAAAGGATTTTTTCTCATGGTTCTCTAAAATATAATGTTTTTCAGCTTTCAAACTGTGGAATTAACATTTTAAATTATTTTTTAAAGACATTTTCTAGGTGAACATTATTACATTCTTATTATCACTTTTTAAATTATTATTGTTATTGTTATTGTTGTTGTTGTTATTAATATTATTATTATTATATTTCAAGCACAATACAAATCCAAATACTTGTTTAGGACATTTTGCACAGCTCTTTGAATTCCAGAGAAAGAATTCCATTGACTTAAGATGATCCTTGGATCGTGTCCCTCATGCAAGAGACTACTAGTCTTTTACCGCCTGACCCCTTCACCATCACTAGCATGCTCAGGCCCATAGAGGCCAAAGGGACAACTGGCTTATACAGGGATTACTGACATGAGTCGAGGATGCAGAATGGAGCTCACAGTGAGCTCTATCAGCACATTCGTTACCAGTCCTCTAGTAGCTATTGTCAGGTTGTGAATGATGTCTCCTCTATCAGAGATATCATTCCAGAATCAGATCCTGCAGACAAGATCTTATGTCTGGAAATAAATTTAAAAAAAAAAAAATTCTCCTTCTGCCAAATGAATTTTAATGACCAATTTTAGAGTAATAGAAATCCCAAAATCTCTTGATTTTATGCATGAGCTATTATGATCAATTGGGAAATTAAAATATGTTTTTAAAGCATAAATACCTATTCCCTCAGTGGAATCTTACATCTCTGAAGTAGCTGGCTTTAGTTTTGGGGATACATCTTATGCATTTTAATAGCAAATGCCTGAATACTGAACCAATAAAAAATACATAGTGGTTTCTTCGCACCTACCCAGGATTCTTGGGTCAATACAAGTCCCATTTTCAAATATGTTAACAAATATATGTGCTCAGTGAAAATTATATATTGCTTAACCTAAATACAGATTTATTTGAGCTATTCAGAGCAATTCCAGGCTCTTGAGGAAAGAATCTCTTTAAAATATTAATACTATTACACCTAATTTTAAAGTGTTAAGGCTGAAAAAAATCCATGAAAATGTATATCCATGCAGACACGCAGGTGGGAAAAAAATGGAAGAAGCCATCAATACATGACTCGTGAGCTGAGGACAAAGATGTCAGCCTTACCTTTGAATTTACTCTTTAAAGTTTGTGACACAACCTTAATGCTATTTAAACATATAGTAGAGTGCAGTGTTTAATTAGGTAAGGAAACTTGCTCACGAATACTGCCAGTGCATAAGTGTATGAGCACAGCGGAATACACTCAATAATCCAAAGAACCTGACACTGTATTATTTATTGGAATGTCTGCATTAATTATGGATGATTCTAATATAAGGTACATCTTTAATACATCACAGTCTACAGATGTTTTCATTCTCCACTACCAGAGAGAAGTTTAATGATAAGATTTTACCTCATATATCGAAAGGCATCCAGAAAATAATGTGGATAATGTCATCTTAGCCAGTTTGTGATCAGGAGAATTTCTAACGTCCTGGTTTACCTGGTTACACGTGGAGAGCTTGGTTTGAAATTGCCCTGTGGGCTAAAAGTGGCAAGAGAAAAAAATCCTTTTAATTAGATGTACTAGTTAACTGTAAGATTTCCAGTTTCATCACCAGTGTTTTCTCCTGAGCAGCAAAATATAAGGTTGTGATGACAGTTCCCACTGAACTTTGATGGTCTGATACAAAATCCTTATCACATATGGATTTCTCCTGTTGCCTTGGTTGAGTATGGCTATTATGCTACATCACTGAGCAGGAATATCCCATACAGCTTCCTATAACGCTTTCTATAGAAGCAGGCTTCATGACTTTTCTTTGGTAGCTAGTTTTAAAAAAGTCAGTGAAAGTGTCTTACAAATTTTATCGAAATCAGAATAGTTTAAGGAAAGTATGGACTTCACAATTTACAGAGCCAAGCAGGAATGTCAGAGAATAGTTCTTCTAACTCTAAATTTTCCACTGTGCCATTATGGTCCTGAAGAATGTCCCTCTTGAAGCCCATAAGCTTTTCCACAAATTATTAGGTCTAGACGGACTGGTTTCAGATGTCCATATCACAAGAAGTGGAGCAAGAATTTGAATAGGACTCCTGTTCATTTTCAAGTCACATTTTGAGGATTTCACTATCATGTGGTTTTCCAGAACCAGGTTTCAGTCTGCTCTACTGCTAAATTGCTAACCTCATCCCATTTCATGAACAGTGATAGTTTGTGTTTCCTTTTAACAGTTTCCCAGTATGGCATTAATAGTGGAAATAACTTACAGCAGCAATATTGCTAGAGAAATCCTAGGTGAAGCAGTTAAAAGTATGGTCAGAACAAGAAAATATGTGATCACAATTTGAAAGAAAAAAAATTATCATAGGGAAAGATTCTTTAATTTCTGGCTTCTTCCTTGATACAAACTTGAGAGCACAAAACATTGCTGAGATATCTGTGACTGCTTCCTTTCCCAAAATTTAAAAGCATCCTTACAAGCAAAGAGGAATTGACTGATGAGCTACTGATGTGAAGGAAGGAAAGGCTCTCACATGGACGAGTAATTAGAGTCTAGTTAGGTCTGTGATTATAATCAAAAATCTCCTTTCAGAACAGCCAAACACACAGAATATGAGAAATTTGACAAATCATTAGGTAAACAGGAAAAAGAAAGAGATAATTAAAGGATTCTCCAAAGTTATCATGATTCTTTTGCCCATAGCAGTAAATAACCACAGAATCAGAAAATAACTTAAGGGTAAAAAAAAGGTGGTCTACATGAGTGAGATCATACAGTCATAGAATGGTTTAGGTTGGAAGGGACCTCAAAGATCATCTAATTCCACCCCCCCTGCCATGGGCAGGGACACCATTCACTAGATCAGGTTGCTCAAAATCCTGTCCAACCTGGCCTTGAACACTTCCAGGGAGCCACAGCTTCTCCGGGCAACCAGTTCCAGTGACTGACCTCACCCACAGTAAAGAATTTCTTCCCAATATCTAATCAAACTCTACCCTCTTTCAGTTTAAATCCATTACCCCTTGTCCTATCACTATATGCTCATGTACAGAGTTCTTCCCCATCTTTCCTGTAGCCCCCTTTAAGTACTGGAAGACCACTATAAGGTCTCCCTGGAGTCTTCTTTCCTCCAGGCTGAACAACCCCAACTCTCTCAGCCTGTCCTCATAGGGGAGGTACTCCAGCCCCCTGATCATCTTTGTGGCCTCCTCTGGACCTGCTCGTGCAGGCCCACGTCTTTCTTGTACTGGGGAACCCCAGAGCTGAACACAGTACTGCAAGTAGGGTCTCACGAGAGCAGAGTAGAGGGGAAAAATCACATCTCTCAACCTGCTGGCCACACTTCTCTTGATGCAGCCCAGGGTACAGTTGGCTTTCTGGGCTGCAAATACACATTGCTGGGTCATGTTGAGCTTCTCCGCAGGGTTGCTCTCAATCCACTCATTACCCAGCCTGTATTTGTGCTTGGGATTGTCCCAACCCATGTGCGGGACCTTGCACTTGGCCTTGTTGAATTTCCTGAGGTTCACATGGGCCCACCTCTCAAGCCTCTCAAGGCCCTGCTGGATGGTTCCTCTGGAGATAGGTCAGGCAAAGAGAAAGAAGGTCTGGGAGGATTATCTAATGAAGGGAATTAAGTGTAAGATATGTGAGAGGAGCCAAGTTGAGAAATGAAAGAACTGCACAAGAGAGCAAGATAAATACAGTAATAGGACATTCTTAAAGTACAGAAGAGGTCAATGGAAAATAAAAATGGCTTCTAGGAGATGGCAGGATCAACTGACAGAAGAAGAAGCTTTTGCTTTCAGGAGAAATCTGGAAGGAGGGAGGCAGGTTTTTCATTGTCTCAGTGTTTGCAGAACTAGAGAGAGGACAGCTGCCACAGACAGTCATCATGTTACCCCCCTAAGGGATGTGGTAGAGATGCTGAAAGAAATTAAGAACATGGCAGTAAAAGGCACTGGCAAAACCGCAGTGTTGTGTGAAGATTGAAGGAGGTGAAATCCCAAAAGGGGAAGAGTGGAGGCCGTCTGTTTTTCCTGATGCAGGTGCCTAAAGGAGAGAGAAAAGGTGGGTAGACAGCTTGAAAACACAACAGTGATGATGAAATAAATGCCTTAAAGCAGGATTGTGTGAAAGACCAAGATATACCAGAGGCTGTTGTCAAGGAGGACCAGGTGGAGAGGCCTCCATGGAGCAGGTACAGCCCTAGGAGTCATGTAAGAAGGGGCCCTAGACAGCTTCCCCAGTAGGATCTTCACACCTCTCCAAGCATAAGCCAGGAGAAGCTGCTTTCCTGGGCTCTGTCTGGAGAGCAAAGACAGATGGGATGGGGCGCTCATCAGCTCGGGGAGCTGTGGGGAAACAGTCAGGAGAAGGAGAAATGAGATGTCTGCAAGATCAGTTGAGTTGAGAGGATAAGCATGAGGAGCAGCTCCATGTAAGAAGTAAACCTGTGGTTGTGGGACAGGGTGCTTGAAGGAGAAAACAGGGAAGACGCATCACCAAGACTCTTATCGTAAGAAATAACAGCGTAGGGACAGGGATTGTGGGGCTCCCAGCTCTGTTTGTCCAGCAATAGGCAGCAGCCAGCAGGGAAGAGAAAGACTAATGAAGATGAGGACAGGGGGTGGTGAACCAGAAAAAGGAGGGGAAGAAGGTCTCTCATTGACAGGCAGTCAATGGATCACACTTACCAAATGTCTGGAAAGTCACGCTGCAATGCAGTGGCCACAAACTCTGCCCTCCTGATCCTTGCACAAACTGGTATGAATGGCATTCACTCCCAAGTGAGCATTGGTCTGTTTTTTTGCAAGGCAATATTGATCAATATTGACCCCTTCGAAGCCATCTCACCTCGCCCTTTTGCACTTATGCTGAGTGATGCCAGGCACCTGGGTAGAAACACAGCTGCCCCTGAGTCTTCATGAAAGCCTCAGTAAGCAAAAAGTCTTGCTGCCATCAAAGAAATGACTGGAGACACCAGTTATCCCCTTTAATTTTCAACTAATATATTCACAGCATTTTAATTGCTTGCAAATGCATTTTCTCTGTCCCATTATGTTGCCTTTCGGCTGTTGTGGTGAGGCAGAATACAAATTTGCAAGGAGGAGGAAACATGGTGGTGGGCATTGGAGAGGTTAGCTATGTTCAGAGGGAAGGGGAATGGGCAGGTTTTTGCAGGACATCTCTGGTCTTGCAACTTGAAGAAACCCCCTCCAAAACTCCCCACACTCACTGCCCACGGCTACAAGCTGCGAACTCCAATGTCAAATCTTCCTCTCTCCTTTTTTTCCTCCTTGGAAGAGAAAAAGTAATATAAAGTAACTTGTACTCTCAAAATAATGATTCTTAAAGGGAAACAAGAGGAAAAAAAAAAACCCATCTGATTATGGTCTCTTCCCCCCACCCCACCCCCCCCCCGCCCCCCCGAGAACGTATAGGGTTTATTTATTTACCAGGCATGGGTTGTGTCTCTCTCTTTGGGTGGATGGAAAGATAGGCACACAGACAGGTTTGCCTGAAAATTAAGGTGGGTAGTCTGTGTGTGCAATGCGGGGGGCTGCTACCAGCTCCCTCCCTCCAACCCACAGAGATGTGGGCCTCTCCCAGTGTTTTCCCTGCATGCAAAGTTCAGAGAAGGGAGATGGGGTGGTGATGCTCAGCACAGAGGGGGCCCATGTTCAGATTCATCCCTTCTGCCAGACAAGAGGGAGGAGGTCAATGCACCAGGGGAGCAGGAGAAGTAGAAAAAGACTGGGGGGGGGGGGGGGGGGGGGGAGGACGGGGACGACAAAGGGTCAACAACAACAACAGATCTGCAAACAAAAGGCAGGACCCAGTGACGCACAAAAGCGACCCCAGGGCTGCTTTTGTTTTAGGTCAGCTGACTGTCCCCAAAGCTCACAGCCCCCAGACTTCAGGAACTGCAGAGCACAGAAGGAATGGAAAAGAGTATTAAGAAAAAGCCTTTGCTGGCTGCCAAAGGAGGACTTCTCTTTAGGTGCTTCACAAGACAGGGCGTCACAGAGGATGGACCCTGCTCCAGGAATGTCCTGGCACTGCTGACCCCAGCTGCCTGTGATGGCTTGAACTGCTTTCTGGTCTCATTCAAACACAAGAAACTCCAAAAAAAGTCTTCAGAAGTTTATGTCCAGCTAGGACCAAGTTTTGTTGACTCTCAGTGGAAGAGGAGGCTCTTAATTAAGAAATAAAATAAACAATTATTGGGTGACCAGTAAAATGCAGGAGCTAAGGCAGGAAGGAAAAAATAAAGGAAAAATTGTAATTTCGGGCTCCTAAATGCTAGGATACATTTGTAAGTCAAACACGAGGTGAGAGAGTGTTGTGAGTCCAGGGAGCTGCTCTCATACAGCAGCCAGACGTCAAGCCCAGACTGTCCCTGCAGCAGCACCAGCCGCTTGCACACTTCAGTGAACTACCGGGGAAGCTGACATGATCCCAGAGCAGGAGTCTTTATTTTCTTGGGTTTTTTCCCCCCACATCTCCACCCCTTCCAGAAACCCAGTCAGCTTTTTCCCAGACCCCTTAAAAAAAAAAAAAAAAAAAAAAAAAAAGAGAGAGAGAGAGAGAAAGAGACCCAAAACCCCTCTATAGCTTAGGAGCAGAAGCAAACTTTAAGCAGGGGCTAAACAACGTGCCCAGCCACAATGAAACTCAACACGAAGTCTGTCTGCTCTGACCCATCAGTTCATGGCGCTGGTTGGAAAACCAGAAAGCTCCCAATTAACTATCCTGGAAGATTTTCTTTGGGAGCAATTAATAAGTGCTTTGCAGTTTGATTCGCGTTATTAATTGGATTGGGGGGAGTTAAAAGCGCAAATGGTCTTATGATTTTTTAGGGTGTGGAAGCGAAGCTAACAGATGGAACTGACCAGTAACGTGCATCTGGCAAGCCGGGTTTCTTATAAACTTTCCTCCAAACAAACCCATTTTGGTGGCTTTGTTGTTGTTTGAAGTTGGGCTCGGAGCTGGCTGGTGGTGTGGCTGTGGGTTTGTCTGGGCTGCGTGTGCGTGGGGCGGGAGGATGGAGGGGGAAGGGGTCTGACCGGGGGGAAGGTCTCTCGCAAGACAAATCTCCTGCAGCGGGGTGATCTCCTGGCAGCTCGGGAAGCGAGTGGGAAAGGCATTAGCCCTTGCACCGTGCCGGTCCTCCCCCCGTACGCCCCGGGGCAGCGCCCAGGCGCGGGGTGCGAACTGCACCATGGCACCACAGGATTCAAAAGAAGGGAATCTACCCTCAAATCCTTTCCCTTCCTCTCCCATACCAGTAGTTTTCTGGGGAAAAAAAAAAAAAGAAAAAAAGAAAAAAGGTATAGACGGCCGAAGTGCCCTGTGGAGGGGAGTTGGAGGGAAGCGCTGCCGCCCTGGAGCGCCGTAAATCCCGGCGGGGGCTGGGCTACACTCCCCGCTTCACTGCCCGGCTCGTCCCGGACCTCTCCCCTGCCCGTTCATGCACTGAGCTAGGCTTGCCTTGGCGAAGTCGAGGAAAACATCCCTCCCCCCCCAGCAAAAAAGAAAAAGAAAAAAAAAAGCCCCAGGCAGGACTGAAGTACCGCTGTGCAAACAACCGGCTGGGGCAAAACCGTCGAGCTGGTGGGTGCGGTGTCCTGGCGGTGTGGGAAGGGTGTTGCCTTTCTCCTCGAAGGGAAGGGACCCCCCTTCTCCCTCCGTCAGGAGGGTGTGCTCAAGGTGTCCTAACTTTTTTTTGTTAGGTCTAAGCCGTCCTGCACAGGGCTGGCGTGGCTGCTCACACTGCGCTCGTCAGGCTCCAACGGGTGTTGGAAAGAGCATGGTGATTTTTTCAGCCTTAACACTTTAAAATTAGGTGTAATAGTATTAATATTTTAAAGAGATTCTTTCCTCAAGAGCCTGGAATTTGCCCATTTCTACGTATTTTTTTGTTCTCTCAGCTTCCAAAATCTTGAAGAACCCCAAACAAACTTTGAACTTGGAAGAGTTCCTAGAATTTTCTTATTGTCTCAATTGGGGAGAAATATTTTTATTTCATGAACAGCATTACAACTGTATAAAATCCAAATTAAGAGAAAGAAACAGTCCCTTCCTTCCTTCCTTCCTTCCTTCCTTCCTTCCTTCCTTCCTTCCTTCCTTCCTTCCTTCCTTCCTTCCTTTTTTCCCTCTTTCTTTCCCTCCCTCTTTCCTTCCCTCCCTCTTTCCTTGCCTCCCTCTTCTTTTGACTCCCTCCCTCGTTTTTTGCCTTCCTTCCTTCCTTCCTTCCTTCCTTCCTTCCTTCCTTCCTTCCTTCCTTCCTTCCTTCCTTCCTTCCTTCCTTCCTTCCTCCCGCCCTCCCTCTCTTCCTTCCTCCCTCCCTCCCTCCCTCGCTCCCTCCCCCTCTCCCTCTTTTTCCTCCTTTCCTTCCTCCTTTCCTATTTTCCTCCTCCTTCCCTTTCCCGGTGAGGCGAGGCGGGCCAGGGGGTGTGGGGGGAGCCCCGCTCCCCGGCAGCGGAACGAGGGGTTTGCCGCTGCCCCCCGGACAATCGCCCTTTCCCGTTTCAGACAATGCATTTCCATTCCCGTCGTGTGCCTTTGTCCATTTGCAGAAAGAAAAGAGGGCTGAGTGACAGCTCCTGTTAGCCTGCATGAACAGAGACCAATAAACCCTCCCAAAACCCGGACCTTAGGAAGAAAAAAAAAAAAAGAAAAAAAAAAAAAAAAAAAAAAAGGAGGAAAGGGAGAGAGGGAGAGAGCCACATGCCTATTTGCCTGCGGCTTATTATTAAGACACCTTCGCAGCTTAAACGCTTAAAAGCAACCCAAATTAAATGGCAATTAAAAGCAAGTTACACCCTCTCCTATCTCCAGGCTTATCATTTGTGGAAGCTAGCCATCAGCAGAGCCAATCCGCCGGGAAATGCCATTTGGGCTGGCATCTTCTCGGAGGGTGGGTGACTCCCCCCCCCCCCCCCCCCGCCTCCCAAAAGCTCGCCTGGCAGCGGGCGGCCCCCCCGGGCGCTCCCCGTGCCCAGCCCGCTGTCACTTCGGGGGCTGGAGAGCCACTACCTGGGGACAGAGGCAGAGGGACAGGGGGGAGCTGAGCAGGCAGAGGGGACTTATTCCCCGAGTGGCAACTCCTCGGACCCGTGTCACTAAATAAATTAACGGACCCCTCCAGCTTTGCAACCCAGGGCTACGCAGCCTCCGTGCGTTTCCATCACTAAAATATATCGGCACTTGGAAATGTCGAAGGGAAAACAGCTATCAGTGGTCTTTAGCTCATACGTTCCCTTCCCTCGTTTTCTTTCTCCTATATAGACAGATGTAATTCCGTAGATCTATATGTATTTTATGTATAATTCCATATAATATGTCACTGCAGTGATACTTTGTGGTCTCACCCTAGTTTTATGTTTGAAAATGCTATTTAAAGAAGCCTGTAAGATAGCATATTAGGAAGCTTTAAAAGCAGGTTGGAGTGTGGGGTGGACTTAAATTCGATGTAAATGCAAGGGTAAAAAAAAAAAAAAAAAAAAAAAAAAAAAAACCAAACCAAAACAAACCACATAGTTTTCATTTAGAAAAAAAAAAATTACAGTTAAACAGACACACATACAAATGTGCAATCTTAGATTCTGGTCAGTATTTAAAAGCAGTATAATCAACAGGAAGGAGCACTTACCTATTGAAAAGGATGGTTTAATAATATATATTAATATATATTAGCTTTATGTCTTCCCAATAAAATGTACACAAAATACCCCCTTCGATCAGATTAGCTCCCATATTAGCCTGGGTAAGAAAAAGCATTCTAAAGAGTGGAGGAAAAAATGTATAAAAATGTTGAAAGAACCTACAGTTCCTTATTAGGCGAAGATACAATATTTATTCCTTGTCTCCTGGGATGAAGCTCCTCTATCTATTGTCCTCCCAGTTCTCAGTGCTGATGCTTAATTTTCAAAACTTCTATATTACCAAGGGACCTACGACATCAGCCAAAGAAATACCCAGCAAGTACAAAATCTGATCCAGGGAGCAGCTTTTGTGCAGAGGGAAAATTTTGTTCCTACAGGTTTTTAAGGAGGTGCATGGAAAAGCGAGAGATCTGATCTATGCAGATACATTGCAAATTCTCTCTGTCTGTAGAGATTTTTTCTAAAAAAAATTGGGGAAATACATGAACTTTGGATTTTTCAAATTTTTTCTTTTTTTTTTTTTTTTTTTTTTTTAAATTTGGAGAGGGGAATTTTATCCAGAGTTTTTTTTCTCTTTTTTTTTTCGGAGAACCAAAAAATGTCAACTACCTTTCCAGGTCTCGTCCACGATGCAGAGGTATTTTGTGTGTGTGAGAGTGTGTGTGTGTGTGTGTGCGCGCGTGTGTGGATGTGTGTGTGCGTGTGTGTGCATATGTGTGTGTGTATGTGCCTGTGTGGTTGTTTCCATTTTTTTTTAAATCCATATTGGACCGTTACATTTAATTATAATCCGGCTTCAGAGATAACTTAAAGAAGTATAGAGAGAAAATTCGTTATGACATCTGTCGCCAGAAAGGGCAACTCATTACCACGTTAAAACCGTTGCCAGAACGAAAATCAGAATAATACCCCTAATAATATAATGAAGTGGAGAGAAATCACCACCAGCTCGCCAGGAATGGGGAGTTCTCACTAAAAAGCAGGACTCCCCTTTTCTTTCGAAACGCAGGAAAAGGAGGGGAGGGGGGGAATTTTGGATCTGATTCGTTATTTTAAAAAGAAAGAAAAATAGGGGTTCAAAAAAAAAAAAAAAGAAGGGAAGGAAGGAAGAAAGGAAGGCAAGCAGGCGGCAAAGCTTTCTCAATGTGTAACGCTGTAACATAGGGACGGGACTTGTGTGTATTCGCGGTAGTTTCCTCTGTTTGATGACTTTTTTTTTGTGTCAGCCCCAGATATTACAGCTGTGATCAGGAGGTGGATGGATGGATGGATGGATGGACAGATAGATAGATAGTTAGTTTTTATTTCAGTGCGTGGATTCCTTTCGCTTGACGGTATTAAGGGCAGGCTGGGCTGTTTATGATTTTTTGAACAGACCTTTATGGCACCAGCCCAAGGTAGGAAAGGATCTTTTGTTGCTGGGGTTGCCGCTCGCAGGCTTAGACGGTTCTGCAGGGGGAGAAGCTATGCAGGACAGCGTGCTTGGAAGAACCGCACCCGGGGTTTTCCATGACAAACCTCCAGTTTTGGGGTCTTCTTTTCACTTCTTCCTTTCAGATACGTCATGACGGATCAAACAGTTACCGTTTGATGCAGCTTGGATGCCTGGAGTCTGTGGCCAACTCGACCGTCGCCTATTCCTCCTCATCTCCTCTCACTTACTCTACCACGGGCACCGAGTTCGCCTCCCCGTACTTCTCCACTAACCACCAGTACACCCCACTGCACCACCAGTCCTTCCACTACGAGTTCCAACACAGCCACCCGGCAGTCAACCCCGACGCTTACTCCTTGAACTCTCTCCATCACTCCCAGCAATACTACCAGCAGATCCACCATGGGGAACCCACTGATTTTATCAACCTGCACAATGCGCGGGCGCTCAAGTCCTCTTGCTTGGACGAGCAGAGGAGAGAGCTGGGGTGCTTAGATGCTTACCGCCGCCACGACCTGTCTCTTATGAGCCATGGATCCCAATATGGGATGCATCCAGATCAAAGACTCCTGCCAGGACCAAGCCTCGGGCTTGCAGCCTCGGGAGCTGACGATTTGCAGGTAAATATCATGCGATCTCCTTTCGAGGCACCTTCTTCTCCCCTCCCCCTGCCCTGGTCCCCCCCGCACCCTCCCCATTTTCCTCTGCTCAGAATAGCTCATACAAAGGAGGGAAGATTCATCCAAAATCCGATCCAGAGTCCGTCCCCTCCAGAATAGTAGCAACAAAAAATGGAGGGGGGGGGGGGGGGGAGAAGGGGGGAAAAAAAAAAAAAAAAAGGCAGCAAGTGCTCTTCCTTGCCCAAACAACAACAAAAAAACCCCAAACTCGCGCCTGACTTCCCCGCGTGGGTTGTGTCTCTGTGATAGCTGAGACCGTGGGACTCATCCGGAGATCTCGGGGTGCCTGTGCGGGTCCGCGTGTGCGTGTACCAGCCCTTACCAAAGTCACACAGAAACCAAACCAAACCCATCTTCTCGCCTTTCCTAAACTTTTCCTTTCTTTCGGCAAACGGAAGTGTTTAAAAAACTTGCACCGACAGAGCAAGCAAATGTGTTAAGGAAGGGATGGAGTAGAAAAAGGCAGGGCAGGAAATAAATCTGCTTTCCGACATACATACAAAGGCAAACCTTCCGTTGAACTCCGAGGCATGAGGCAGGGAAGAAATAAACGGGAGCAAACGTCCGTCAGAAATATTCAGTATGACAAAAATCCCTCTCAATATCCGATCTAGATGTTAATAGGGAGAGAGACACAAGCGGATAAAGCGGAATTCATCTCTCTGTGTGTCTAATCATTCATCTATCCCGCCCTAACCGGCATCTGGACCCATCCAAAAAATTCTATTTCTGTGTGTCAAAACCCCAGCTTTATCCTCTCAGAAATCCTTTCCCCCGCACTAAAAATTCACCTCCGGTAAATTGAGCTGGTTGCTTGAAGGAAATTGGTTTCCAAAATTGCAAACAACGCCCTCCTGTATCTAACACCCATTTCGAAAAGTCCCCCAAACCAAAAGCAAACCTTCCTTCTCCCGACGAGCGGAGAAACTAAGGGCTTCCCGATCCGCGGGGAGAGAGACAAAACCGTATTTACTGTACTTACTTTTCCCCCAAATCTCGCTCCCAGTCATACAAAGCTCGCTATGTTGGTCTTTCCAAAAAGACGTAGCGGTCAAAGGCTCGGGAAAAAAACCCGAAGTTTGTAAAACTAAGAAGGTTTATTTTCTTCCCTTAAAAACAAAACAAAACAAAACAAAACCCCCTCAAACATCTATTTATATCGGAGAAAATAAATCTTGTTTTTCTTTTTTCTTTTCTTTCAAGGTAGAAAATAATCCACAACCCAACAACAAAGATTGTTACCTTTTATATCTCTGAGGAGGAAACCCTAACTATTTAAACCTATCTTTCTCCATTAAAATTCACTATATAATTTTATCCTCTTTGGCCATTTTTTGTTTACATTTTTCACAAGGATCTCCTTATGTTACCCCCCTCAAAAAAAAAAAAAAAAAAAAATCTGCCATTCACTGCTCAGCCCAACTAAAACCTATTTACTCCTTTTTATAACCACGTCTGCTGCTGATTTTTTTGTATCTGTACAAATTTTTTTTCTTTGGCAGGCACAAAGCCTTGTATTTTTCAAAAGAGGGGATTAGGAACGTTTGCAAGACAGCAGACAATGCCTAAGTCCCGGGCAAAAAAGCACCATAGTTTATCCAATTTTCGACTTAGTGCCATTCAACTGGTCATTTATGCAATGTCATCCGACCAAACAACATGTTTCCCTTTAAAAAAAAAAAAAAAAGAGAGAGAGAGAGAGAGAGAGAGAGATTGGTTAAGCTGCTAGAGGCACATTCTTTTTTTATTTATTTAAAGAAGAAAAAAATCTAGAGCTTTTCTTTGGAAAATATTAAATTTTCGATCACGCTTTATTTGAAAGTAAAAGACTTACGTCTTTGTACCTAATCTTTTCTTTATTTTTCCTCCTCCCTCTTTTCCCGAACAGAAGAGGGAGTGTACTGAGGTACGGAAAAGCCTGAGCAGTGAGAAGTTGAAAATATTAATATTTGTCGTTATGATTTAGATCATTCAGAACAAACTTGGGCTCTTGCGAATATCACCTTGAGCTTAGGGAGAAGCGTTTTGGTGGCGAACAGAAACAGGGCTGTACACAAACACTTTTAACCCAAAAATTGTGGTCTAACCAGTCTTCCCCTTTCTCCTTGGTCTTTCTTTTTAAAACGTTCATCAGCATATGCCTCATTTCAAATGCAACAAATGTAAATATACTTTTCCCTGCACAGAATTTTAAGTGAATGTCCAATAGTTTCGAGGGCGGTTTAAGTCAGCCTAACAGATGCAAACAGTCTTGGAGCTGGAGTGGCATCTTTCAGTGCCCTAAAAAGATTTTCCATGGGCAACAAAGAAAACTGTCACACCTTTTCCCATCACCGCTTTAATTTATGCTCAGTCGCCAAGTTTTTTTCATATTGATTTCATAATCACTTTAAGGCAGAACACTTAAAATAAAAAAGAGCCTTGAAAAGGAAGGTCTTACAGGGCCAGCGCCAATATGGTGAAAGTGGGGGAGAGAGCCAGGACTGTAAAGGTTGTTTTGTAAAGTGGGGTTTTTATTATGCACCGACTCTCTCCGCATTTACTTAACTCTTCACGGGCTGTTGAGTAGGTTAACACCCTTAAAGGCCTCTTTCATGTCCAATACCTCGTTTGTTTGTAGAGGAAAATGCGTCTTTAACACATTTCCACTGGGCAAAGATTTAGGTTTGGTTTGTTGTGTTTTTTTAACCCCAACATAAGGAAAAACCCAAAGAAAACCCAACCCTTTCAAGTCTTTTATCATTCCAATAAAAATATTTATTAAGGAGGGCGAAGATCCCCAAATAATCAGCCTTGTAACAGAAGAATAAAGAAGTGAGATCCCTTCGGATGTGCACCAGAAGCCCTAGGCAGGTTTTTGGATGGTTCTTCACCCCAGACTCACACATGGGTGCCTCTGTGTGTGTGTGCACACAGATGCATATTCATCCCCACCTATGTGCGGACACACGCATTGTTACAACACCCTTACGACTCTGTGTAGCCGGCAAAGCCCAATAGGTCGTCTGTTGTTTGTTCTCTTTGTCTACTTCTGTGCGCACTTTGTTAGTGGGTATATATGTGTCACGAAACATATATATTAATTTAGCTGTGTGTTTATATATAAATAATACAGTTAAACATACAGAAATACTACCTAAAAGTGTGTTGTTACCTTTGTGCGTGCAACTGTAGAGCGGGAACACACTTCTTTCAAGAGTACTTGTTTGTCTCTCTATCCTGTCACATAACTGCCGATCTAAGTCCCCAGTTCAGGAAAAACTCGTACTTAAACGTGATCATTATTTAAAAGAGATAATTATTCTGCATTTGATGGGGTCGGGACAGACTGCAGGATGGCGGTGGGATTTCGCCAAAGCACTTCGATGAGAATAACTGTGTTTTTCCAGTTCACTTTAACTATTGTTCCTGGAGGAGTCGTGTAACAAAGCAAAAGCTATGTGATCTTTCTGTGGGTTTCTTCATCTGATTTCTTTCTTTTCTTTCTTTCCTTTTTTTTCCCCTCATTACCTAAGAGCTCAGTGGAGGCCCAGTGTGGACTTGTACTGAACGGGCAAGGAGGTGTGATAAGAAGAGGTAAGAGGTTACAAATACCTGCGTCTATCAATTTTTGTAAACATAACTCCCTCTCCATTTCTCTCTTTCCTTCCCCCACTGTTTAGCGTAGTTTGGATTTACTGCATTTACTGCCGAAATAGTGATAATCTGACATTTAGCAGAAGTGTGTCCAAACCAGCTTAGAGCACTTCACATTTCACAGTCCATTTGCACTTTACAAATGATCGGTAGCTCTCGGATACTCCCGCTGAATCCAGAGCTTTCTTAACTCCTTTTATCATTCCCCGTTTAACCGAGTTGATCCCTGATAGTTTGAGAAACGTGTTCCCTAGCGCCGGGCTGTTACATCGGCAGTTTGATCTCGTGTGGAGAAAGGAAGGAGCTTTTTTGGAAATGTGGTTTCAGTAGCGCTACAGACCGGTGTGGAACTCGCTTTTGAGTGTCACTTCATTTGATAACCATCTGTCAATGCAAATATCTAACGTCAAAGTTAGAGGAAAGATTTGAAACTCTTGTTAAATGCGCATTTCTTCAGCATTTGTGAAATCTGAGTGTTCTGGGGAGTTTGCTATTACCGTCATTTACTCTGAAGAGAAAGTAGTTTAAAGGCCTAACGTAGGAACACAATTCTTACAAGCTGA